>NW_027140989.1:5845323-6152972 GCF_036365525.1 Heterodontus francisci | reverse complement strand
CCCTGGAACACAGACACACACTTACACCAAGTAACACAGACACACACTTACACCAAGTAACAACGACATACACTTACACCAACTAACACAGACATACACTGACACCAAGGAGCAAAGACACACACTTACACCAAGTAACAAAGAGATACACTGATACCCAGTAACACAGACACACACGGACACCAAGTAACAAACACACAAACTTACACCAAGTAACACAGATACACACTGACACCCAGCTACACAGACACACACTTACACCAAGTAACAAAGACATACACTTACACCAAGTAACACAGACATACACTGACACCAAGGAGCAAAGACATGCAATTACACCAAGTACAAAGACACACACTTACACCAAGTAACAAAGACGTACACTTATACCCAGTAACACAGGCACAAGCTTACACCAAGTAACAAAGACACACACTGACATTCAGTCACAAAAACAAACACAAACTGACACCCAGTAACAAAGACATACACTGACACCAAGTCACAAAGACATACACTGATACCCAGTAACACAGACACATACTTACACCAAGTAACAAAGACATACAATTACACCAAGTAACAAAGACACACACTTACACCAAGTAACACAGATATACACTGGCACCAAGTAACAAAGACATGCACTTACACCCAGTAACACAGACAAACACGGACACCATGTAACAAAGACACACACTTACACCAAGTAACAAAGACATACACTGACACCAAGTCACAAAGACATACACTGATACCCAGTAACACAGACACACACTTGCACCAAGTAACAAAGAAAGACACTGATACCAAGTAACACAGACACACACTTACACCAAGTAACAAAGACATACACTGACACCCAGTAACAAAGACATACACTAACACCCAGTAACACAGACATGCACTTACAGCAAGTAACACAGACACACACTGACACCCAGTATCACAGACACACACACATACACCAAGTAACACAGACATACACTGACACCAAATAACAAAGACATACAATGATACCCAGGAACACAGACACACGCTTACACCAAGTAACACAGACATACACTGACACCAAGTAACAAAGACATACAATGATACCCAGGAACACAGACACACACTTACACCAAGTAACGCAGACACTCACTTACACCAAGTAACAAAGACATACACTGACACCAAGGAGCAAAGACATGCAATTACACCAAGTAACAAAGACACACACTTGCACCAAGTAACAAAGACATACACTGATACCCAGTAAGACAGGCACAAGCTTACACCAAGTAACAAAGACACACACTGACACTCAGTAACAAAAACAAACACACACTGACACCCAGTAACAAAGACATACGCTTACACCAAGGAACACAGACATACACTGACACCAAGTAACAAAGAGATACAATTACACCTAGTAAGAAAGACACACACTTACACCAAGTAACACAGATATACACTGACACCAAGTCACAAAGACATACACTGATACCCAGTAACACAGACACATACTTACACCAAGTAACAAAGACATACAATTACACCAAGTAACAAAGACACACACTTACACCAAGTAACACAGATATACACTGGCACCAAGTAACAAAGACATGCACTTACACGCAGTAACACAGAAACATACTTACACCAAGTAACAAAGACATACACTGACACCAAGTCACAAAGACATACACTGATACCAAGGAGCAAAGACATGCAATTACACCAAGTAACAAAGACACACACTTACACCAAGTAACACAGACATACACTCACACCAAGTAACAAAGACATACACTGACACCAAGTTACAAAGACATACACTTACACCAAGTAACAAAGACAGACAATTACACCAAGTAACAAAGACATACACTGATACCCAGGAACACAGACACACACTTACACCAAGTAACACAGACACACACTTACACCAAGTAACAAAGACATACGCTTACACCAAGGAACACAGACATACACTGACACCAAGTAACAAAGAGATACAATTACACGTAGTAAGAAAGACACACACTTACACCAAGTAACACAGATATACACTGGCACCAAGTAACAAAGACACACACTGACACCAAGGAGCAAAGACATGCAATTACACCAAGGAACAAAGACACACACTTACACCAAGTAACAAAGACATACACTGATACCCAGTAACACAGACACAAACTTACACCAAGTAACAAAGACACACACTGACACTCAGTAACTAAAACAAACACACACTGACACCCAGTAACAAAGACATACACTGACACCAAGTCACAAAAACATACACTGATACCCAGTAACACAGACACATACTTACACCAAGTAACAAAGACATACACTGGCAACAAGTAACACAGACACACACTGACACCCAGTAACAAAGACATACACTGACACCAAGTCACAAAGACATACACTGATACCCAGTAGCACAGACACACACTGACACCTAGTAACAAAGACATACACTGACACCAAGTAACAAAGACATACACTTACACCAAGTAACAAAGACAGACAATTACACCAAGTAGCAAAGAGATACACTTACACCAAGTATTTTGACATACACAGACACCAAGTAACAAAGACATACACTGATACCCAGTAACACAGACACACACTTTCACCAAGTAACAAAGACATACACTGATACCAAGTCACAAAGACACACACTGACACCCAGTAACAAAGACATACACTGACACCAATTCACAAAGACATACACTGATACCCAGTAACACAGATACACACTTACACCAAGTAACACAGACATACACTGACACCCAGTAACACAGACACACACTTACACCAAGTAACAAAGACATACACTGACACCCAGTAACAAAGACATACACTGACACCCAGTAACACAGACACACACGGACAGCAAGGAACAAAGACACAGACTTACACCAAGTAACACAGACACACACTGACACCCAGTAACACTGACACACACTTACACCAAGTAACACAAACTTACACTGACACCAAGTAACAATGACATGCACTGATACCCTGTAACACAGACACACACTTACACCAAGTAACACAAACATACACTGACACCAAGTCACAAAGACACACACTGACACCCAGTAGCAAAGACATACACTGACACCAAGTCACAAAGACAGACACTGGTACCCAGGAACACAGACGAACACTGACACCCAGTAACAAAGACATACACTGATACCAAGTCACAAAGACATACACTGATACCCAGTAACACAGACACACACTGACACCCAGTACCAAAGACATACACTGATACCCAGTAACACAGACACACACTGACACCCAGCAACAAAGACATACACTGAAACCAAGTCACAAAGACATACACTGATACCCAGTACCACAGACAGACACTGACACCAAGTAACAAAGACATACACAGACACCAAGTAACAAAGACATACACTTACACCAAGTAACAAAGACACACACTTACGCCAAGTAACACAGACATACACTCACACCAAGTAACAAAGGCATACACTGACACCAAGTTACAAACACATACACTTACACCAATTAACAAAGACAGACAATTACACCAAGTAACAAAGACATACACTGATACCAAGCCACAATGACATACACTGATACCCAGTAACACAGAAACACACTGACACCCAGTAACAAAGACATACACTGATACCAAGTCACAAAGACATACACTGATACCCAGCAACACAGACACACACTGATACCAAGTAACAAAGACATGCACTGACACCAAGTAACAAAGACATACACTTACACCAAGTAACAAAGACACAAACTTACACCAAGTAGCAAAGAGATACACTTTCACCAAGTATTTTGACATACACAGACACCAAGTAACAAAGACATACACTGATACCCTTTAAGACAGACACACACTTTCACCAAGTAACAAAGACATGCACTGATACCAAGTCACAAAGACACACACTGACAGCCAGTAACAAAGACATACACTGACACCAATTCACAAAGAGATACACTGATACCCAGTAACACAGATACACACTTACACCATTTAACACAGACATACACTGACACCCAGTAACACAGACACACACTTACACCAAGTAACAAAGACATACACTGACACCCAGTAACAAAGACATACACTGACACCCAGTAACACAGACACACACGGACACCAAGGAACAAAGACACAGACTTACACCAAGTAACACAAACATACACAGACACCAAGTAACAATGACATGCACTGATACCCAGTAACACAGACACGCACTTACACCAAGTAACACAAACATTCACTGACACCAAGTCACAAAGACACGCACTGACACCCAGTAGCAAAGACATACACTGACACCAATTCACAAAGACAGACACTGACACTCAGTAACAAAAATAAACACACACTGACACCCAGTAACAAAGACATACACTGACACCAAGTCACAAAGACATACACTGATACCCAGTAAGACAGACACATACTTACACCAAGTAACAAAGACATACAATTACACCAAGTAACAAAGACACACACTTACACCAAGTAACACAGATATACAATGGCACCAAGTAACAAAGACATGCACGTACACCCAGTAACACAGACACACACGGACACCAAGTAACAAAGACACACACCTACACCAAGTAACACAGACACACACTGACACCCAGTAACACAGACACACACTTACACCAAGTAACACAGACATACACTTACACCAAGTAACAAAGACAAACACTTACACCAAGTAACACAGACATACACTGACACCAAGTAACAAAGACATACAATGATACCCAGGAACACAGACACACACTTACACCAAGTAACACAGACACACACTTACACCAATTAACAAAGACAAACACTTACACCAAGTAACACAGACATACACTGACACCAAGGAGCAAAGACATGCAATTACACCAAGTAACAAAGACACACACTTACACCAAGTAACACAGACATACACTTACACCAAGTAACAAAGACAAACACTTACACCAAGTAACACAGACATACACTGACACCAAGTAACAAAGACATACAATGATACCCAGGAACACAGACACACACTTACACCAAGTAACACAGACACACACTTACACCAAGTAACAAAGACAAACACTTACACCAAGTAACACAGACATACACTGACACCAAGGAGCAAAGACATGCAATTACACCAAGTAACAAAGACACACACTTACACCAAGTAACAAAGACATACACTGATACCCAGTAACACAGACACAAACTTACACCAAATAGCAAAGACACACACTGACACTCAGTAACAAAAGCAAAAAGACACTGACACCCAGTAACAAAGAGTTACACTGACACCAAGTCACAAAGACATACACTGATACCCAGTAACACAGACACATACTTACACCAAGTAACAAAGACATACACTGGCACCAAGTAACACAGACACACACTGACACCCTGTAACAAAGACATACACTGACACCAGGTAACAAAGACATACACAGACACCAACTAACAAAGACATACACTTACACCAAGTAACAAAGACACACACTTACACCAAGTAACACAGACATACACTCACACCAAGTAACAAAGACATACACTTACACCAAGTAACAAAGACAGACAATTACAACAAGTCACAAAGACATACACTGATACCCAGTAACACAGACACACACTGACACCAGGTAACAAAGACATACACAGATACCAACTAACAAAGACATACACTTACACCAAGTGACAAAGACACACACTTACACCAAGTAACACAGTCATACACTCACACCAAGTAACAAAGACATACACTTACACCAAGTAACAAAGACAGACAATTACAACAAGTAACAAAGACATACACTGATTCCCAGGAACACAGACACACACTTACACCAAGTAACACAGACACACACTTACACCAAGTAACAAAGACATACGCTTACACCAAGTAACACAGACATACACTGACACCAAGTAACAAAGACATACAATTATACCTAGTAACAAAGACACCCACTGACACCAAGTAACACAGATATACACTGGCACCATGTAACAAAGACACACACTGACACCAAGGAGCAAAGACATGCAATTGCACCAAGTAACAAAGACACACACTTACACCAAGTAACAAAGACATACACTGATACCCAGTAACACAGACACAAACTTACACCAAGTAACAAAGACACACACTGACGCTCAGTAACTAAAATAAACACACACTGACACCCAGTAACAAAGACATACACTGACACCAAGTCACAAGGACATACACTGATACCCAGTAACACAGACACATACTTACACCAAGTAACAAAGACATACACTGGCACCAAGTAACACAGACACACACTGACACCCAGTAACAAAGACATACACTGACACCAAGTCACAAAGACATACACTGATACCAAGTCACAAAGACATACACTGACACCAAGTAACAAAGACATACACTTACACCAAGTAACAAAGACAGACAATTACACCAAGTAGCAAAGAGATACACTTACACCAAGTATTTTGACATGCACAGACACCAAGTAACAAAGACATACACTGATACCCAGGAACACAGACACACACTTTCACCAAGTAACAAAGACATACACTGATACCAAGTCACAAAGACACACACTGACACCCAGTAACAAAGACATACACTGACACCAATTCACAAAGACATACACTGATACCCAGTAACACAGATACACACTTACACCAAGTAACACAGACATACACTGACACCCAGTAACACAGACACACACTTACACCAAGTAACAAAGACATACACTGACACCCAGTAACAAAGACATACACTGACACCCAGTAACACAGACACACACTTACACCAAGTAACACAAACATACACTGACACCAAGTCACAAAGACACACACTGACACCCAGTAACACAGACACACACTTACATCAAGTAACACAGACATACGCTGACACCAAGTTACAAAGACATACACTTACACCAAGTAACACAGACATACACTGACACCAAGGAGCAAAGACATGCAATTACACAAAGTAACAAAGACACACACTTACACCAAGTAACAAAGACATACACTGATACCCAGTAACACAGACACAAACTTACACCAAGTAACAAAGACACACACTGACACTCAGAAACAAAAAGAAACACACATTGACACCCAGTAACAAAGAGTTACACTGACACCAAGTCACAAAGACATACACTGATACCCAGTAACACAGACACATACTTACACCAAGTAACAAAGACATACACTGGCACCAAGTAACAAAGACATACACAGACACCAATTCACAAAGACATACACTGATACCCAGTAACACAGATACACACTTACACCAAGTAACACAGACATACACTGACACCCGGTAACACAGACACACACTTACACCAAGTAACAAAGACATACACTGACACCCAGTAACACAGACACACACTTACACCAAGTAACACAAACATACACTGACACCAAGTAACAATGACATGCAGTGATACCCAGTAACACAGACACACGCTTACACCAAGTAACACAAACATACACTGACACCAAGTCACAAAGACACACACTGACACCCAGTAACACAGACACACACTTACACCAAGTAACACAGACATACGCTGACACCAAGTTACAAAGACATACACTTACACCAAGTAACACAGACATACACTGACACCAAGGAGCAAAGACATGCAATTACACAAAGTAACAAAGACACACACTTACACCAAGCAACAAAGACATACACTGATACCCAGTAACACAGACACAAACTTACACCAAGTAACAAAGACACACACTGACACTCAGTAACAAAAAGAAACACACATTGACACCCAGTAGCAAAGAGTTACACTGACACCAAGTCACAAAGACATACACTGATACCCAGTAACACAGACACATACTTACACCAAGTAACAAAGACATACACTGGCACCAAGTAACAAAGACATACACAGACACCAAGTAACAAAGACATACACTTACACCAAGTAACAAAGACACACACTTACACCAAGTAACACAGACATACACTGACACCAAGTAACAAAGATATACACTGACACCAAGTTACAAAGACATACGCTTACACCAAGTAACCCAGACATACCCTGATACCCAGGAACACAGACACACACTTACACCAAGTAACAAAGACATACGCTTACACCAAGCAACACAGACATACACTGACACCAAGTAACAAAGACATACATTTACACCAAGTAACAAAGACACACACTTACACCAAGTAACACAGATATACACTGGCACCAAGTAACAAAGACATGCACTGACACCCAATAACACAGACACACACGGACACCAAGTAACAAGGACACAAACTTACACCAAGTAACACAGATACACACTGACACCCAGTTACACAGACACACACTTACACCAAGTAACACAGACATACACTGACACCAAGTAACAAAGACATACACTAATACCCAGTAACACCGACACACACTGACACCAAGTAACAAGGACATACAATGATAACCAGGAACACAGACACACACTTACACCAAGTAACACAGACTCACACGTACACCAAGTAACAAAGATATACACTTACACCAAGTAACACAGACATGCACTGACACCAAGTTACAAAGACATGCACTGATACCCAGTAACACAGACACACACTGACACCCAGTTGGAAACACACACTGACCCCCAGTAACACAGACACACGCTGACCCCCAGTAACACAGACATACACTGACACCAAGTCACAAAGACACACACTGACACCCAGTAACAAAGACATACACTGACCCCATGTCACAAAGACATACACTGATACCCAGGAACACAGACACACACTGACACCCAGTAACAAAGAAATACACTGATACCAAGTCACAATGACACACACTGATACCCAGTAACACAGAAACACACTGACACCCAGTAACAAAGACATACACTGATACCAAGTCACAAAGACGTACACTGATACCCAGTAACACAGACACACACTGACACCCGGTAACAAAGACATACACTGATACTAAGTCACAAAGACATACACTGATACCCAGCAACACAGATACACACTGTCACCAAGTAACAAAGACATGCACTGACACCAATAACAAAGACATACACTTAAACAAAATAACAAAGACACACACTTACACCAAGTAACACAGAGATGCACTGAAACCAAGTAACAAAGACGTACACTACACCAAGTAACAAAGACATACCCTTACACAAAGTAACAAAGACAGACAATTACACCAAGTAACAAAGACAAACACTTACACAAATTATTTTGACATACACTGACACCAAGTAACAAAGACATACACTGACACCAAGTCACAAAGACATACATGATACCCAGTAACACAGACACACACTGACACCAAGTAACAAAGACATACACAGACACCAAGGAACAAAGACATACACTTACACCAAGTCACAAAGACACACTCTGACACCCAGTTGCAAAGTCATACACTGACACCAAGTCACAAAGACATACACTGATACCCAGTAACACAGACACACACTGACACCAAGTAACGAAGACATACACAGACACCAAGTAACAAAGACATACACTTACACCAAGTAACAAAGACACACACTTACACCAAGTAACACAGACATGCACTGACACCAAATAACAAAGACATACACTGACACCAAGTTACAAAGACATACACTTACACGAAGTAACAAAGACAGACAATTACACCAAGTAACAAAGACATACACTTCCACCAAGTATTTTGACATACACTGACACCAAGTAACAAAGACATACACTGATACCCAGTAACACAGCCACACAGTTACACCAAGTAACAAGGACATACAATGACACCAAGTCACAAAGACACACGGTGACACCCTGTAACAAAGACATACACTGATAGCAAGTCACAAAGACATTCACTGATACCCAGTAACACAGACACACACTTACACCGAGTAACACAGACTTACACTGACACCAAGTAACAAAGACATACACTGATACCCAGTAACACAGACACCCACTTACACCAAGTAACAAAGACAGACACTGATACCCAGTAACACACTCACACACTTACACCAAGTAACAAAGACATACACTGACACCCAGTAACAAAGACATACACTGACACCCAGAAACAGAGACACACACGGACACCAGGTAACAAAGACACACTCTTACACCAAGTAACACAGACACACACTGACACCCAGTAACACAGCCACACTCTTACACCTAGCAACACAGACATACACTGACACCAAGTAACGAAGACATGCACTGATACCCAGTAAAACAGACACACACTTACACCAAGTAACACAGACATACACTGACACCAAGTAACAAAGACATACACTGATCCCCAGGAACACAGACACACAATTACACCAAGTAACACAGACACACACTTACACCAAGCAACAAAGACATTCACTTACGCCAAGTAACACAGACATACACTGACACCAAGTAACAAAGACCTACAATTACACCAAGTAACAAAGACACACACTTACACCAAGTAACACAGATATACAATGAGACCAAGTAACAAAGACATGCACTGACACCCAGTAACACAGACACACACGGACACCAAGTAACAAAGACACACACTTACACCAAGTAACACAGACATACACTGACACCAAGTCACAAAGACATACACTGACACCCAGTAACACAGACACACACGGACACCAAGTAACAAAGACACAGGCTTACACCAAGTAACACAGAAACACACTGACACCCAGTAACACAGACACACACTTGCACCAAGTAACACAGACATACACTGACACCAAGTAACAAAGACAAACACTGATACCCAGTAACACAGACACACACTTACACCAAGTAACACAGACATACACTGACACCAAGTCACAAAGACACACACTGAGACCCAGTAGCAAAGTCATACACTGACACCAAGTCACAAAGACATACACTGATACCCAGGAACACAGACACACACTGACACCCAGTAACAAAGACATACACTGATACCAAGTCACAAAGACATACACTGATACCCTGTAACACAGACACACACTGAAACCCAGTAACAAAGACATACACTGATACCAAGTCACAAAGACATACACTGATACCCAGTAACACAGACACACACTGACACGAAGTAACAAAGACATACACAGACACCAAGTAACAAAGACATACACTTACACCAAGTAACACAGCCAATCACTGACACCAAGTAACAAAGACATACACTGACACCAAGTTACAAAGACATACACTTACACGAAGTAACAAAGACAGACAATTACACCAAGTAACAAAGACATACACTTCCACCAAATATTTTGACATACACTGACACCAAGTAACAAAGACATACACTGATACCAAGTCACAAAGACACACACTGACACCCTGTAACAAAGACATACACTGATACCAAGTCGCAAAGACATACACTGATACCCAGTAACACAGACACACACTTACACCAAGTAACACAGACATACACTGACACCACGTAACAAAGACATGCACTGATACACAGTAACACAGACACACACTTACACCAAGTATCAAAGACAGACACTGATACCCAGTAACAAACTCACACACTTTCACCAAGTAACAAAGACATACACTGACACCTAGTAACAAAGACATACCCTTACACAAAGTAACAAAGACAGACAATTACACCAAGTAACAAAGACAAACACTGACACCTAGTAACAAAGACATTCCCTTACACAAAGTAACAAAGACAAACACTTACACAAATTATTTTGACATACACTGACACCAAGTAACAAAGACATACACTGACACCAAGTCAGAAAGACATACATGATACCCAGTAACACAGACACACACTGACACCAAGTAAAAAAGACATACACAGACACCAAGGAACAAAGACATACAATTACACCAAGTCACAAAGACACACTCTGACACCCAGTTGCAAAGTCATACACTGACACCAAGTCACAAAGATATACACTGACACCAAGTTACAAAGACATACGCTTACACCAAGTAACCCAGACATACCCTGATACCCAGGAACACAGACACACACTTACACCAAGTAACAAAGACATACGCTTACACCAAGCAACACAGACATACACTGACACCAAGTAACAAAGACATACATTTACACCAAGTAACAAAGACACACACTTACACCAAGTAACACAGATATACACTGGCACCAAGTAACAAAGACATGCACTGACACCCAATAACACAGACACACACGGACACCAAGTAACAAGGACACAAACTTACACCAAGTAACACAGATACACACTGACACCCAGTTACACAGACACACACTTACACCAAGTAACACAGACATACACTGACACCAAGTAACAAAGACATACACTAATACCCAGTAACACCGACACACACTGACACCAAGTAACAAGGACATACAATGATAACCAGGAACACAGACACACACTTACACCAAGTAACACAGACTCACACGTACACCAAGTAACAAAGATATACACTTACACCAAGTAACACAGACATGCACTGACACCAAGTTACAAAGACATGCACTGATACCCAGTAACACAGACACACACTGACACCCAGTTGGAAACACACACTGACCCCCAGTAACACAGACACACGCTGACCCCCAGTAACACAGACATACACTGACACCAAGTCACAAAGACACACACTGACACCCAGTAACAAAGACATACACTGACCCCATGTCACAAAGACATACACTGATACCCAGGAACACAGACACACACTGACACCCAGTAACAAAGAAATACACTGATACCAAGTCACAATGACACACACTGATACCCAGTAACACAGAAACACACTGACACCCAGTAACAAAGACATACACTGATACCAAGTCACAAAGACGTACACTGATACCCAGTAACACAGACACACACTGACACCCGGTAACAAAGACATACACTGATACTAAGTCACAAAGACATACACTGATACCCAGCAACACAGATACACACTGTCACCAAGTAACAAAGACATGCACTGACACCAATAACAAAGACATACACTTAAACAAAATAACAAAGACACACACTTACACCAAGTAACACAGAGATGCACTGAAACCAAGTAACAAAGACGTACACTACACCAAGTAACAAAGACATACCCTTACACAAAGTAACAAAGACAGACAATTACACCAAGTAACAAAGACAAACACTTACACAAATTATTTTGACATACACTGACACCAAGTAACAAAGACATACACTGACACCAAGTCACAAAGACATACATGATACCCAGTAACACAGACACACACTGACACCAAGTAACAAAGACATACACAGACACCAAGGAACAAAGACATACACTTACACCAAGTCACAAAGACACACTCTGACACCCAGTTGCAAAGTCATACACTGACACCAAGTCACAAAGACATACACTGATACCCAGTAACACAGACACACACTGACACCAAGTAACGAAGACATACACAGACACCAAGTAACAAAGACATACACTTACACCAAGTAACAAAGACACACACTTACACCAAGTAACACAGACATGCACTGACACCAAATAACAAAGACATACACTGACACCAAGTTACAAAGACATACACTTACACGAAGTAACAAAGACAGACAATTACACCAAGTAACAAAGACATACACTTCCACCAAGTATTTTGACATACACTGACACCAAGTAACAAAGACATACACTGATACCCAGTAACACAGCCACACAGTTACACCAAGTAACAAGGACATACAATGACACCAAGTCACAAAGACACACGGTGACACCCTGTAACAAAGACATACACTGATAGCAAGTCACAAAGACATTCACTGATACCCAGTAACACAGACACACACTTACACCGAGTAACACAGACTTACACTGACACCAAGTAACAAAGACATACACTGATACCCAGTAACACAGACACCCACTTACACCAAGTAACAAAGACAGACACTGATACCCAGTAACACACTCACACACTTACACCAAGTAACAAAGACATACACTGACACCCAGTAACAAAGACATACACTGACACCCAGAAACAGAGACACACACGGACACCAGGTAACAAAGACACACTCTTACACCAAGTAACACAGACACACACTGACACCCAGTAACACAGCCACACTCTTACACCTAGCAACACAGACATACACTGACACCAAGTAACGAAGACATGCACTGATACCCAGTAAAACAGACACACACTTACACCAAGTAACACAGACATACACTGACACCAAGTAACAAAGACATACACTGATCCCCAGGAACACAGACACACAATTACACCAAGTAACACAGACACACACTTACACCAAGCAACAAAGACATTCACTTACGCCAAGTAACACAGACATACACTGACACCAAGTAACAAAGACCTACAATTACACCAAGTAACAAAGACACACACTTACACCAAGTAACACAGATATACAATGAGACCAAGTAACAAAGACATGCACTGACACCCAGTAACACAGACACACACGGACACCAAGTAACAAAGACACACACTTACACCAAGTAACACAGACATACACTGACACCAAGTCACAAAGACATACACTGACACCCAGTAACACAGACACACACGGACACCAAGTAACAAAGACACAGGCTTACACCAAGTAACACAGAAACACACTGACACCCAGTAACACAGACACACACTTGCACCAAGTAACACAGACATACACTGACACCAAGTAACAAAGACAAACACTGATACCCAGTAACACAGACACACACTTACACCAAGTAACACAGACATACACTGACACCAAGTCACAAAGACACACACTGAGACCCAGTAGCAAAGTCATACACTGACACCAAGTCACAAAGACATACACTGATACCCAGGAACACAGACACACACTGACACCCAGTAACAAAGACATACACTGATACCAAGTCACAAAGACATACACTGATACCCTGTAACACAGACACACACTGAAACCCAGTAACAAAGACATACACTGATACCAAGTCACAAAGACATACACTGATACCCAGTAACACAGACACACACTGACACGAAGTAACAAAGACATACACAGACACCAAGTAACAAAGACATACACTTACACCAAGTAACACAGCCAATCACTGACACCAAGTAACAAAGACATACACTGACACCAAGTTACAAAGACATACACTTACACGAAGTAACAAAGACAGACAATTACACCAAGTAACAAAGACATACACTTCCACCAAATATTTTGACATACACTGACACCAAGTAACAAAGACATACACTGATACCAAGTCACAAAGACACACACTGACACCCTGTAACAAAGACATACACTGATACCAAGTCGCAAAGACATACACTGATACCCAGTAACACAGACACACACTTACACCAAGTAACACAGACATACACTGACACCACGTAACAAAGACATGCACTGATACACAGTAACACAGACACACACTTACACCAAGTATCAAAGACAGACACTGATACCCAGTAACAAACTCACACACTTTCACCAAGTAACAAAGACATACACTGACACCTAGTAACAAAGACATACCCTTACACAAAGTAACAAAGACAGACAATTACACCAAGTAACAAAGACAAACACTGACACCTAGTAACAAAGACATTCCCTTACACAAAGTAACAAAGACAAACACTTACACAAATTATTTTGACATACACTGACACCAAGTAACAAAGACATACACTGACACCAAGTCAGAAAGACATACATGATACCCAGTAACACAGACACACACTGACACCAAGTAAAAAAGACATACACAGACACCAAGGAACAAAGACATACAATTACACCAAGTCACAAAGACACACTCTGACACCCAGTTGCAAAGTCATACACTGACACCAAGTCACAAAGACATACACTGATACCCAGTAACACAGACACACACTTACACCAAGTAACACAGAGATGCACTGAAACCAAGTAACAAAGACATACACTACACCAAGTAACAAAGACATACCCTTACACAAAGTAACAAAGACAGACAATTACACCAAGTAACAAAGACAAACACTTACACAAATTATTTTGACATACACTGACACCAAGTAACAAAGACATACACTGACACAAAGTCTCAAAGACATACATGATACCCAGTAACACAGACACACACTGACACCAAGTAACAAAGACATACACAGACACCAAGGAACAAAGACATACACTTAAACCAAGTCACAAAGACACACTCTGACACCCAGTTGCAAAGTCATACACTGACACCAAGTCACAAAGACATACACTGATACCCAGTAACACAGACACACACTGACACCAAGTAACGAAGACATACACAGACACCAAGTAACAAAGACATACACTTACACCAAGTAACAAAGACACACACTTACACCAAGTAACACAGACATGCACTGACACCAAGTAACAAAGACATACACTGACACCAAGTTACAAAGACATACACTTACACGAAGTAACAAAGACAGACAATTACACCAAGTAACAAAGACATACACTTCCACCAAGTATTTTGACATACACTGACACCAAGTAACAAAGATATACACTGATACCCAGTAACACAGCCACACAGTTACACCAAGTAACAAGGACATACAATGACACCAAGTCACAAAGACACACGCTGACACCCTGTAACAAAGACATACACTGATAGCAAGTCACAAAGACATTCACTGATACCCAGTAACACAGACACACACTTACACCAAGTAACACAGACTAACACTGACACCAAGTAACAAAGACATACACTGATACCCAGTAACACAGACACCCACTTACACCAAGTAACAAAGACAGACACTGATACCCAGTAACACACTCACACACTTACACCAAGTAACAAAGACATACACTGACACCCAGTAACAAAGACATACACTGACACCCAGAAACAGAGACACACACGGACACCAGGTAACAAAGACACACTCTTACACCAAGTAACACAGACACACACTGACACCCAGTAACACAGCCACACTCTTACACCTAGCAACACAGACATACACTGACACCAAGTAACGAAGACATACACTGATACCCAGTAAAACAGACACACACTTACACCAAGTAACACAGACATACACTGACACCAAGTAACAAAGACATACACTGATCCCCAGGAACACAGACACACAATTACACCAAGTAACACAGACATACACTGACACCAAGTAACAAAGACCTACAATTACACCAAGTTCCAAAGACACACACTTACACCAAGTAACACAGATATACAATGAGACCAAGTAACAAAGACATGCACTGACACCCAGTAACACAGAAACACACGGACACCAAGTAACAAAGACACACACTTACACCAAGTAACACAGACATACACTGACACCAAGTCACAAAGACATACACTGACACCCAGTAACACAGACACACACGGACACCAAGTAACAAAGACACAGGCTTACACCAAGTAACACAGACACACACTGACACCCAGTAACACAGACACACATTTACACCAAGTAACACAGACATACACTGACACCAAGTAACAAAGACAAACACTGATACCCAGTAACACAGACACACACTTACACCAAGTAACACAGACATACACTGACACCAAGTCACAAAGACACACACTGACACCCAGTTGCAAAGTCATACACTGACACCAAGTCACAAAGACATACACTGATACCCAGGAACACAGAAACACACTGACACCCAGTAACAAAGACATACACTGATACCAAGTCACAAAGACATACACTGATACCCAGTAACACAGACACACACTGAAACCCAGTAACAAAGACATACACTGATACCAAGTCACAAAGACATACACTGATACCCAGTAACACAGACTCACACTGACACGAAGTAACAAAGACATACACAGACACCAAGTAACAAAGACATACACTTACACCACGTAACACAGCCAATCACTGACACCAAGTAACAAAGACATATACTGACACCTAGTTACAAAGACATACACTTACACGAAGTAACAAAGACAGACAATTACACCAAGTAACAAAGACATACACTTCCGCCAAATATTTTGACATACACTGACACCAAGTAACAAAGACATACACTGATACCCAGTAACACAGACACACAGTTACACCAAGTAACAAGGACATTCACTGACACCAAGTCACAAAGACACACACTGACACCCTGTAACAAAGACATACACTGATACCAAGTCGCAAAGACATACACTGATACCCAGTAACACAGACACACACTTACACCAAGTAACACAGACATACACTGACACCACGTAACAAAGACATGCACTGATACACAGTAACACAGACACACACTTACACCAAGTATCAAAGACAGACACTGATACCCAGTAACAAACTCACAAACTTTCACCAAGTAACAAAGACATACACTGACACCTAGTAACAAAGACATACACTGACACCCAGTAACACAGACACACACGGACACCAATTAACAAAGACACACTCTTACACCAAGTAACACAGACATACAGTGACACCAAGTAACAAAGACATGCACTGATACCCAGTAACACAGACACACACTTACACCAAGTAACAAAGACAGACACTGATACCCAGTAACACACTCAGACACTTACACCAAGTAACAAAGACATACACTGACACCCAGTAACAAAGACACACACTGACACCCAGTAACACAGACACACTCTTACACCTAGCAACACAGACATACACTGACACCCTGTAACAAAGACATACACTGATACCCAGTAACACAGACACACACTTACACCAAGTAACACAGACATACACTGACACCAAGTAACAAAGACATACACTGATACCCAGGAACACAGACACACACTTACACCAAGTAACACAGAAACACACTTACACCAAGTAACAAAGACATACACTTACACCAAGTAACAAAGAAATACACTGACACCAAGTAACAAAGACATACAATTACACCAAGTAACAAAGTCACACACTTTCACCAAGTAGCACAGACAAACACTGACACCCAGTGACACAGACTCTCACTTACACCATGTAACAAAGACATACACTGACACCCGGTAACAAAGACATACACTGACACCCAGTAACACCAACACACACGGACACCAAGTAACAAAGACACAGGCTTACACCAAGTAACACAGACACACACTGACACCCAGTAACACAGCCACACTCTTACACCTAGCAACACAGACATACACTGACACCAAGTAACGAAGACATACACTGATACCCAGGAACACAGACACACACTTACACCAAGTAACACAGACACACACTTACACCAAGTAACAAAGACATTCACTTACACCAAGTAACACAGACATACACTGACACCAAGTAACAAAGACCTACAATTACACCAAGTAACACAGATATACAATGAGACCAAGTAACAAAGACATGCACTGACACCCAGTAACACAGACACACACGGACACCAAGTAACAAAGACACACACTTACACCAAGTAACACAGACATACACTGACACCAAGTCACAAAGACACACACTTACACCAAGTAACAAAGACATACACTGACACCCAGTAACAAAGACATACACTGATACCCAGGAACACAGACACACACTTACACCAAGTAACAAAGACATATACTGACACCCAGTAACAAAGACATACACTGATACCCAGGAACACAGACACACACTTACACCAAGTAACACAGACATGCACTGACACCAAGTAACAAAGACATACACTGATACCGAGGAACACAGACACACACTTACACCAAGTAACACACACACACACTTACACCAAGTAACAAAGTCATACACTTACACCAAGTAACACAGACATACACTGACACCAAGTAACAAAGACATGCAATTACACCAAATAACAAAGACACACACTTTCACCAAGTAACACAGACATACACTGACACCCAGTAACAAAGACATACACTGACACCCAGTAACACCAACACACACGGACACCAAGTAACAAAGACACAGGCTTACACCAAGTAACACAGACACACACTGACACCCAGTAAAACAGACACACACTTACACCAAGTAACACAGACATACACTGACCCCAAGTAACAAAGACATACACTGATACCCAGTAACACAGACACACACTTACACCAAGTAACACAGACATACACTGACACCAAGTCACAAAGACACACACTGACACCCAGTAGCAAAGGCATACACCGATACCAAGTCACAAAGACATACACTGATACCCAGTAACACAGACACACACTGACACCCAGTAACAAAGACAGACACTGATACCAAGTCACAAAGACATACACTGATACCCAGTAACACAGACACACACTGACACCAAGTAACAAAGACATACACAGACACCAAGTAACAAAGACATACACTTACACCAAGTCACAAAGACACACACTGACACCCAGTTGCAAAGTCATACACTGACACCAAGTCACAAAGACATACACTGATACCCAGTAACACAGACACACACTGACACCAAGTAACAAAGACATACACTTACACCAAGTAACAAAGACACACACTTACACCAAGTAAGAAAGACATACACTGACACCAAGTTACAAAGACATACACTTACACGAAGTAACAAAGACAGACAATTACACCAAGTAACAAAGACATACACTTCCACCAAGTATTTTGACATACACTGACACCAAGTAACAAAGACATACACTGATACCCAGTAACACAGACACACAGTTACACCAAGTAACAAGGTCATACACTGACACCAAGTCACAAAGACACACGCTGACACCCTGTAACAAAGACATACACTGATACCAAGTCACGAAGACATACACTGATACCCAGTAACACAGACACACACTTACACCAAGTAACACAGACATACACTGACACCAAGTAACAAAGACATACACTGATACCCAGTAACACAGACACACACGGACACCAAGTAACAAAGAGTGACACTGATACCCAGTAACACACTCACACACTTACATCAAGTAACAAAGACATACACTGACACCCAGTAACAAAGACATACACTGACACCCAGAAACACAGACACACACGGACACCAAGTAACAAATACACACTCTTACACCAAGTAACACAGACACACACTGACACCCAGTAACACAGCCACACTCTTACACCTAGCAACACAGACATACACTGACATCAAGTAACGAAGACATACACTGATACCCAGTAACACAGACACACACTTACACCAAGTAACACAGACATACACTGACACCAAGTAACAAAGACATACACTGATACCCAGGAACACAGACACACACTTACACCAATTAACACAGACACACACTTACACCAAGTAACAAAGACATACACTTACACCAAGTAACACAGACATATACTGACACCAAGTAACAAATACCTACAATTACACCAAGTAACAAAGACATGCACTGACACCCAGTAACACAGACACACACGGACACCAAGTAACAAAGACACACACATACACCAAGTAACACAGAAACACACTGACACCCAGTAACAAAGACATACACTGACACCCAGTAACACAGAAACACACGGACACCAAGTAACAAAGACACAGGCTTACACCAAGTAACACAGACACACACTGACACCCAGTAACACAGACACACACTTACACCAAGTAACACAGACATACACTGACACCAAGTAACAAAGACAAACACTGATACCCAAAAACACAGACACACACTTACACCAAGTAACACAGACATACACTGACACCAAGTCACAAAGACACACACTGACACCCAGTAGCAAAGTCATACACTGACACCAAATCACAAAGACATACACTGATAACCAGGAACACAGACACACACTGACACCCAGTAACAAAGACATACACTGATACCAAGTCACAAAGACATACACTGATACCCAGTATCACAGACACACACTGACACCCAGTAACAAAGACATACACTGATACCAAGTCACAAAGACATACACTGATACCCAGTAACACAGACACACACTGACACGAAGTAACAAAGACATACACAGACACCAAGTAACAAACACACACACTTACACCAAGTAACACAGCCATACACTGACACCAAGTAACAAAGACATACACTGACACCAAGTTACAAAGACATACATTTACACGAAGTAACAAAGACAGACAATTACACCAAGTAACAAAGACATACACTTCCACCAAGTATATTGACATACACTTACACCAAGTAACAAAGACATACACTGATACCCAGTAACACAGACACACAGTTACACCAAGTAACAAGGACATTCACTGGCACCAAGTCACAAAGACACACACTGACACCCTGTAACAAAGACATACACTGATACCAAGTCACAAAGACATACACTGATACCCAGTAACACAGACACACACTTACACCAAGTAACACAGACATACACTGACACCAAGTAACAAAGACATACACTGATACCCAGGAACACAGACACACACTTACACCAATTAACACAGACACACACTTACACCAAGTAACAAAGACATACACTTACACCAAGTAACACAGACATACACTGACACCAAGTAACAAATACCTACAATTACACCAAGTAACAAAGACATGCACTGACACCCAGTAACACAGACACACACGGACACCAAGTAACAAAGACACACACATACACCAAGTAACACAGAAACACACTGACACACAGTAACAAAGACATACACTGACACCCAGTAACACAGAAACACACGGACACCAAGTAACAAAGACATAGGCTTACACCAAGTAACACAGACACACACTGACACCCAGTAACACAGACACACACTTACACCAAGTAACACAGACATACACTGACACCAAGTAACAAAGACAAACACTGATACCCAAAAACACAGACACACACTTACACCAAGTAACACAGACATACACTGACACCAAGTCACAAAGACACACACTGACACCCAGTAGCAAAGTCATACACTGACACCAAATCACAAAGACATACACAGATAACCAGGAACACAGACACACACTGACACCCAGTAACAAAGACATACACTGATACCAAGTCACAAAGACATACACTGATACCCAGTATCACAGACACACACTGACACCCAGTAACAAAGACATACACTGATACCAAGTCACAAAGACATACACTGATACCCAGTAACACAGACACACACTGACACGAAGTAACAAAGACATACACAGACACCAAGTAACAAAGACACACACTTACACCAAGTAACACAGCCATACACTGACACCAAGTAACAAAGACATACACTGATACCAAGTTACAAAGACATACATTTACACGAAGTAACAAAGACAGACAATTACACCAAGTAACAAAGACATACACTTCCACCAAGTATATTGACATACACTGACACCAAGTAACAAAGACATACACTGATACCCAGTAACACAGACACACAGTTAAACCAAGTAACAAGGACATTCACTGGCACCAAGTCACAAAGACACACACTGACACCCTGAAACAAAGACATACACTGATACCAAGTCACAAAGACATACACTGATACCCAGTAACACAGACACACACTTACACCAAGTAAAACAGACATACACTGACACCAAGTAACAAAGACATACACTGATACCCAGTAACACAGACACACACGGACACCAAGTAACAAAGACACACGCTTACACCAAGTAACACAGACATACAGTGACACCAAGTAACAAAGACATGCACTGATACCCAGTAACACAGACACACACTTACACCAAGTAACAAAGACAGACACTGATACCAAGTCACAAAGACATACACTGATACCCAGTAACACAGACACACACTTACACCAAGTAACACAGACATACACTGACACCAAATAACAAAGACATACACTGATACCCAGTAACAAAGACACACGCTTACACCAAGTAACACAGACATACAGTGACACCAAGTAACAAAGACATGCACTGATACCCAGTAACACAGACACACACTTACACCAAGTAACAAAGACAGACACTGATACCAAGTCACAAAGACATACACTGATACCCAGTAACACATACACACACTTACACCAAGTAACACAGACATACACTGACACCAAATAACAAAGACATACACTGATACCCAGTAACACAGACACACACTTACACCAAGTAACAAAGACAGACACTGATACCCAGTAACACACTCACACACTTACACCAAATAACAAAGACATTCACTGACACCCAGTAACAAAGACATACACTGATACAAAGTCACAAGGACATACACTGATACCCAGTAACACAGACACATACTGACACGAAGTAACAAAGACATACACAGACACCAAGTAACAAAGACACACACTTACACCAAGTAACACAGCCATACACTGACACCAAGTAACAAAGACATACACTGACACCAAGTTACAAAGACATACACTTACACGAAGTAACAAAGACAGACAATTACACCAAGTAATTTGACATACACTGACACCAAGTAACAAAGACATACACTGATACCCAGTAACACAGACACACACTGACACCCAGTAACACAGACACACACTTACACCAAGTAACACAGACATACACTGACACCAAGTCACAAAGACACACACTGACACCCAGTAGCAAAGTCATACACTGACACCAAGTAACAAATACACACTCTTACACCAAGTAACACAGAAACACACTGACACCCAGTAACACAGCCACACTCTTACACCTAGCAACACAGACATACACTGACACCAAGTAGCGAAGACATACACTGATACCCAGTAACACAGACAAACACTTACACCAAGTAACACAGACATACACTGACACCAAGTAACAAAGACATACACTGATACCCAGGAACACAGACACACACTTACACCAAGTAACACAGACACACACTTACACCAAGTAACAAAGACATACACTTACACCAAGTCACACAGACATACACTGACACCAAGTATCAAAGACCTACAATTACACCAAGTAACAAAGACACACACTTACACCAAGTAACACAGATATACAATGAGACCAAGTAACAAAGACATGCACTGACACCCAGTAACACAGACACACACGGACACCAAGTAACAAAGACACACACTTACACCAAGTAACACAGACACACACTGACACCCAGTAACAAAGACATACACTGACACCCAGTAACACAGACACACACGGACACCAAGTAACAAAGACACAGGCTTACACCAAGTAACACAGACACACTCTGACACCCAGTAACACAGACACACACTTACACCAAGTAACACAGACATACACTGACACCAAGTAACAAAGACAAACACTGATACCCAGTAACACAGACACACACTTACACCAAGTAACACAGACATACACTGACACCAAGTCACAAAGACACACACTGACACCCAGTAGCAAAGTCATACACTGACACCAAGTCACAAAGACATACACTGATACCCAGGAACACAGACACACACTGACACCCAGTAACAAAGACATACACTGATACCAAGTCACAAAGACATACACTGATACCCAGTAACACAGACACACACTGACACCCAGTAAAAAGCCATACACTGATACAAAGTCACAAGGACATACACTGATACCCAGTAACACAGACACATACTGACACGAAGTAACAAAGACATACACAGACACCAAGTAACAAAGACACACACTTACACCAAGTAACACAGCCATACACTGACACCAAGTAACAAAGACATACACTGACACCAAGTTACAAAGACATACACTTACACGAAGTAACAAAGACAGACAATTACACCAAGTAACAAAGACATACACTTCCACCAAGTAATTTGACATACACTGACACCAAGTAACAAAGACATACACTGATACCCAGTAACACAGACACACACTGACACCCAGTAACACAGACACACACTTACACCAAGTAACACAGACATACACTGACACAAAGTAACAAAGACAAACACTGATACCCAGTAACACAGACACGCACTTAAACCAAGTAACACAGACATGCACTGACACCAAGTCACTAAGACACACACTGACACCCAGTAGCAAAGTCATACACTGACACCAAGTCACAAAGACATACACTGATACCCAGGAACACAGACATACACTGACACCCAGTAACAAAGACATACACTGATACCAAGTCACAAAGACATACACTGATACCCAGTAAAACAGACACACACTGACACCCAGTAACAAAGACATACACTGATACCAAGTCACAAAGACATACACTTACACCAAGTAACAAAGACACACACTTACACCAAGTAACACAGCCATACACTGACAGCAAGTAACAAAGACATACACTGACACCAAGTTACAAAGACATACACTTGCACGAAGTAACAAAGACAGACAATTACACCAAGTAACAAAGACATACACTTCCACCATGTATTTTGACATACACTGACACCAGGTAACACAGACACACAGTTACACCAAGTAACAAGGACATTCACTGCCACCAAGTCACAAAGACACACACTGACACCCTGTAACAAAGACATACACTGATACCAAGTCACAAAGACATACACTGATACCCAGTAACACAGACACACACTGACACCCAGTAACAAAGACATACACTGATACCAAGTCACAAAGACATACACTGATACCCAGTAACACAGACACACACTGACACGAAGTAACAAAGACATACACAGACACCAAGTAACAAAGACACACACTTACACCAAGTAACACAGCCATACACTGACACCAAGTAACAAAGACATACACTGACACCAAGTTACAAAGACATACATTTACACGAAGTAACAAAGACAGACAATTGCACCAAGTAACAAAGACATACACTTCCACCAAGTATATTGACATACACTGACACCAAGTAACAAAGACATACACTGATACCCAGTAACACAGACACACAGTTACACCAAGTAACAAGGACATTCACTGGCACCAAGTCACAAAGACACACACTGACACCCAGTAACAAAGACATACACTGATACCAAGTCACAAAGACATACACTGATACCCAGTAACACAGACACACACTGACACGAAGTAACAAAGACATACACAGACACCAAGTAACAAAGACACACACTTACACCAAGTAACACAGCCATACACTGACACCAAGTAACAAAGACATACACTGACACCAAGTTACAAAGACATACATTTACACGAAGTAACAAAGACAGACAATTACACCAAGTAACAAAGACATACACTTCCACCAAGTATATTGACATACACTGACACCAAGTAACAAAGACATACACTGATACCCAGTAACACAGACACACAGTTACACCAAGTAACAAGGACATTCACTGGCACCAAGTCACAAAGACACACACTGACACCCTGTAACAAAGACATACACTGATACCAAGTCACAAAGACATGCACTGATACCCAGTAACACAGACACACACTTACACCAAGTAACACAGACATACACTGACACCAAGTAACAAAGACATACACTGATACCCAGTAACACAGACACACACGGACACCAAGTAACAAAGACACCACGCTTACACCAAGTAACACAGACATACAGTGACACCAAGTAACAAAGACATGCACTGATACCCAGTAACACAGACACACACTTACACCAAGTAACAAAGACAGACACTGATACCAAGTCACAAAGACATACACTGATACCCAGTAACACAGACACACACTTACACCAAGTAACACAGACATACACTGGCACCAAATAACAAAGACATACACTGATACCCAGTAACAAAGACACACGCTTACACCAAGTAACACAGACATACAGTGACACCAAGTAACAAAGACATGCACTGATACCCAGTAACACAGACACACACTTACACCAAGTAACAAAGACAGACACTGATACCAAGTCACAAAGACATACACTGATACCCGGTAACACAGACACACACTTACACCAAGTAACAAAGACAGACACTGATACCCAGTAACACACTCACACACTTACACCAAGTAACAAAGACATACACTGACACCCAGTAACAAAGACATACACTGACACCCAGAAACACAGACACACACGGACACCAAGTAACAAAGACACTCTTACACCAAGTAACACAGACACACACTGACACCCAGTAACACAGCCACACTCTTACACATAGCAACACAGACATACACTGACACCAAGTAACGAAGACATACACTGATACCCAGTAACACAGACAAACACTTACACCAAGTAACACAGACATACACTGACACCAAGTAACAAAGACATACACTGATACCCAGGAACACAGACACACACTTACACCAAGTAACACAGACACACACTTACACCAAGTAACAAAGACATACACTTACACCAAGTCACACAGACATACACTGACACCAAGTAACAAAGACATACAATTACACCAAGTAACAAAGACACACACTTACACCAAGTAACACAGATATACAATGAGTCCAAGTAACAAAGACATGCACTGACACCCAGTAACACAGACACACACGGACACCAAGTAACAAAGACACACACTTACACCAAGTAACACAGACACACACTGACACCCAGTAACAAAGACATACACTGACACCCAGTAACACAGACACACACGGGCACCAAGTAACAAATACACAGGCTTACACCAAGTAACACAGACACACTCTGACACCCAGTAACACAGACACACACTTACACCAAGTAACACAGACATACACTGACACCAAGTAACAAAGACAAACACTGATACCCAGTAACACAGACACACACTTACACCAAGTAACACAGACATACACTGACACCAAGTCACAAAGACACACACTGACACCCAGTAGCAAAGTCATACACTGACACCAAGTCACAAAGACATACACTGATACCCAGGAACACAGACACACACTGACACCCAGTAACAAAGACATACACTGATACCAAGTCAGAAAGACATACACTGATACCCAGTAACACAGACACACACTGACACCCAGTAACAAAGCCATACACTGATACCAAGTCGCCAAGACATACACTGACACCCTGTAACAAAGACATACACTGATACCAAGTCGCAAAGACATACACTGATACCCAGTAACACAGACACACACTTACACCAAGTAACACAGACATACACTGACACCACGTAACAAAGACATGCACTGATACACAGTAACACAGACACACACTTACACCAAGTATCAAAGACAGACACTGATACCCAGTAACAAACTCACACACTTTCACCAAGTAACAAAGACATACACTGACACCTAGTAACAAAGACATACACTGACACCCAGTAACACAGACACACACGGACACCAAGTAACAAAGACACACTCTTACACCAAGTAACACAGACATACAGTGACACCAAGTAACAAAGACATGCACTGATACCCAGTAACACAGACACACACTTACACCAAGTAACAAAGACAGACACTGATACCCAGTAACACACTCAGACACTTACACCAAGTAACAAAGACATACACTGACACCCAGTAACAAAGACACACACTGACACCCAGTAACACAGACACACTCTTACACCTAGCAACACAGACATACACTGACACCCTGTAACAAAGACATACACTGATACCCAGTAACACAGACACACACTTACACCAAGTAACACAGACATACACTGACACCAAGTAACAAAGACATACACTGATACCCAGGAACACAGACACACACTTACACCAAGTAACACAGAAACACACTTACACCAAGTAACAAAGACATACACTTACACCAAGTAACAAAGAAATACACTGACACCAAGTAACAAAGACATACAATTACACCAAGTAACAAAGTCACACACTTTCACCAAGTAGCACAGACAAACACTGACACCCAGTGACACAGACTCTCACTTACACCAAGTAACAAAGACATACACTGACACCCGGTAACAAAGACATACACTGACACCCAGTAACACCAACACACACGGACACCAAGTAACAAAGACACAGGCTTACACCAAGAAACACAGACACACACTGACACCCAGTAACACAGCCACACTCTTACACCTAGCAACACAGACATACACTGACACCAAGTAACGAAGACATACACTGATACCCAGGAACACAGACACACACTTACACCAAGTAACACAGACACACACTTACACCAAGTAACAAAGACATTCACTTACACCAAGTAACACAGACATACACTGACACCAAGTAACAAAGACCTACAATTACACCAAGTAACAAAGACACACACTTACACCAAGTAACACAGATATACAATGAGACCAAGTAACAAAGACATGCACTGACACCCAGTAACACAGACACACACGGACACCAAGTAACAAAGACACACACTTACACCAAGTAACACAGACATACACTGACACCAAGTCACAAAGACACACACTTACACCAAGTAACAAAGACATACACTGACACCCAGTAACAAAGACATACACTGATACCCAGGAACACAGACACACACTTACACCAAGTAACAAAGACATATACTGACACCCAGTAACAAAGACATACACTGATACCCAGGAACACAGACACACACTTACACCAAGTAACACAGACATGCACTGACACCAAGTAACAAAGACATACACTGATACCGAGGAACACAGACACACACTTACACCAAGTAACACACACACACACTTACACCAAGTAACAAAGTCATACACTTACACCAAGTAACACAGACATACACTGACACCAAGTAACAAAGACATGCAATTACACCAAATAACAAAGACACACACTTTCACCAAGTAACACAGACATACACTGACACCCAGTAACAAAGACATACACTGACACCCAGTAACACCAACACACACGGACACCAAGTAACAAAGACACAGGCTTACACCAAGTAACACAGACACACACTGACACCCAGTAAAACAGACACACACTTACACCAAGTAACACAGACATACACTGACACCAAGTAACAAAGACATACACTGATACCCAGTAACACAGACACACACTTACACCAAGTAACACAGACATACACTGACACCAAGTCACAAAGACACACACTGACACCCAGTAGCAAAGGCATACACCGATACCAAGTCACAAAGACATACACTGATACCCAGTAACACAGACACACACTGACACCCAGTAACAAAGACAGACACTGATACCAAGTCACAAAGACATACACTGATACCCAGTAACACAGACACACACTGACACCAAGTAACAAAGACATACACAGACACCAAGTAACAAAGACATACACTTACACCAAGTCACAAAGACACACACTGACACCCAGTTGCAAAGTCATACACTGACACCAAGTCACAAAGACATACACTGATACCCAGTAACACAGACACACACTGACACCAAGTAACAAAGACATACACTTACACCAAGTAACAAAGACACACACTTACACCAAGTAAGAAAGACATACACTGACACCAAGTTACAAAGACATACACTTACACGAAGTAACAAAGACAGACAATTACACCAAGTAACAAAGACATACACTTCCACCAAGTATTTTGACATACACTGACACCAAGTAACAAAGACATACACTGATACCCAGTAACACAGACACACAGTTACACCAAGTAACAAGTTCATACACTGACACCAAGTCACAAAGACACACGCTGACACCCTGTAACAAAGACATACACTGATACCAAGTCACGAAGACATACACTGATACCCAGTAACACAGACACACACTTACACCAGGTAACACAGACATACACTGACACCAAGTAACAAAGACATACACTGATACCCAGTAACACAGACACACACGGACACCAGGTAACAAAGAGTGACACTGATACCCAGTAACACACTCACACACTTACATCAAGTAACAAAGACATACACTGACACCCAGTAACAAAGACATACACTGACACCCAGAAACACAGACACACACGGACACCAAGTAACAAATACACACTCTTACACCAAGTAACACAGACACACACTGACACCCAGTAACACAGCCACACTCTTACACCTAGCAACACAGACATACACTGACATCAAGTAACGAAGACATACACTGATACCCAGTAACACAGACACACACTTACACCAAGTAACACAGACATACACTGACACCAAGTAACAAAGACATACACTGATACCCAGGAACACAGACACACACTTACACCAATTAACACAGACACACACTTACACCAAGTAACAAAGACATACACTTACACCAAGTAACACAGACATACACTGACACCAAGTAACAAATACCTACAATTACACCAAGTAACAAAGACATGCACTGACACCCAGTAACACAGACACACACGGACACCAAGTAACAAAGACACACACATACACCAAGTAACACAGAAACACACTGACACCCAGTAACAAAGACATACACTGACACCCAGTAACACAGAAACACACGGACACCAAGTAACAAAGACACAGGCTTACACCAAGTAACACAGACACACACTGACACCCAGTAACACAGACACACACTTACACCAAGTAACACAGACATACACTGACACCAAGTAACAAAGACAAACACTGATACCCAAAAACACAGACACACACTTACACCAAGTAACACAGACATACACTGACACCAAGTCACAAAGACACACACTGACACCCAGTAGCAAAGTCATACACTGACACCAAATCACAAAGACATACACTGATAACCAGGAACACAGACACACACTGACACCCAGTAACAAAGACATACACTGATACCAAGTCACAAAGACATACACTGATACCCAGTATCACAGACACACACTGACACCCAGTAACAAAGACATACACTGATACCAAGTCACAAAGACATACACTGATACCCAGTAACACAGACACACACTGACACGAAGTAACAAAGACATACACAGACACCAAGTAACAAACACACACACTTACACCAAGTAACACAGCCATACACTGACACCAAGTAACAAAGACATACACTGACACCAAGTTACAGAGACATACATTTACACGAAGTAACAAAGACAGACAATTACACCAAGTAACAAAGACATACACTTCCACCAAGTATATTGACATACACTGACACCAAGTAACAAAGACATACACTGATACCCAGTAACACAGACACACAGTTACACCAAGTAACAAGGACATTCACTGGCACCAAGTCACAAAGACACACACTGACACCCTGTAACAAAGACATACACTGATACCAAGTCACAAAGACATACACTGATACCCAGTAACACAGACACACACTTACACCAAGTAACACAGACATACACTGACACCAAGTAACAAAGACATACACTGATACCCAGGAACACAGACACACACTTACACCAATTAACACAGACACACACTTACACCAAGTAACAAAGACATACACTTACACCAAGTAACACAGACATACACTGACACCAAGTAACAAATACCTACAATTACACCAAGTAACAAAGACATGCACTGACACCAAGTAACACAGACACACACGGACACCAAGTAACAAAGACACACACATACACCAAGTAACACAGAAACACACTGACACCCAGTAACAAAGACATACACTGACACCCAGTAACACAGAAACACACGGACACCAAGTAACAAAGACACAGGCTTACACCAAGTAACACAGACACACACTGACACCCAGTAACACAGACACACACTTACACCAAGTAACACAGACATACACTGACACCAAGTAACAAAGACAAACACTGATACCCAAAAACACAGACACACACTTACACCAAGTAACACAGACATACACTGACACCAAGTCACAAAGACACACACTGACACCCAGTAGCAAAGTCATACACTGACACCAAATCACAAAGACATACACTGATAACCAGGAACACAGACACACACTGACACCCAGTAACAAAGACATACACTGATACCAAGTCACAAAGACATACACTGATACCCAGTATCACAGACACACACTGACACCCAGTAACAAAGACATACACTGATACCAAGTCACAAAGACATACACTGATACCCAGTAACACAGACACACACTGACACGAAGTAACAAGGACATACACAGACACCAAGTAACAAAGACACACACTTACACCAAGTAACACAGCCATACACTGACACCAAGTAACAAAGACATACACTGATACCAAGTTACAAAGACATACATTTACACGAAGTAACAAAGACAGACAATTACACCAAGTAACAAAGACATACACTTCCACCAAGTATATTGACATACACTGACACCAAGTAACAAAGACATACACTGATACCCAGTAACACAGACACACAGTTACACCAAGTAACAAGGACATTCACTGGCACCAAGTCACAAAGACACACACTGACACCCTGAAACAAAGACATACACTGATACCAAGTCACAAAGACATACACTGATACCCAGTAACACAGACACACACTTACACCAAGTAACACAGACATACACTGACACCAAGTAACAAAGACATACACTGATACCCAGTAACACAGACACACACGGACACCAAGTAACAAAGACACACGCTTACACCAAGTAACACAGACATACAGTGACACCAAGTAACAAAGACATGCACTGATACCCAGTAACACAGACACACACTTACACCAAGTAACAAAGACAGACACTGATACCAAGTCACAAAGACATACACTGATACCCAGTAACACAGACACACACTTACACCAAGTAACACAGACATACACTGACACCAAATAACAAAGACATACACTGATACCCAGTAACAAAGACACACGCTTACACCAAGTAACACAGACATACAGTGACACCAAGTAACAAAGACATGCACTGATACCCAGTAACACAGACACACACTTACACCAAGTAACAAAGACAGACACTGATACCAAGTCACAAAGACATACACTGATACCCAGTAACACAGACACACACTTACACCAAGTAACACAGACATACACTGACACCAAATAACAAAGAGATACACTGATACCCAGTAACACAGACACACACTTACACCAAGTAACAAAGACAGACACTGATACCCAGTAACACACTCACACACTTACACCAAATAACAAAGACATTCACTGACACCCAGTAACAAAGACATACACTGATACAAAGTCACAAGGACATACACTGATACCCAGTAACACAGACACATACTGACACGAAGTAACAAAGACATACACAGACACCAAGTAACAAAGACACACACTTACACCAAGTAACACAGCCATACACTGACACCAAGTAACAAAGACATACACTGACACCAAGTTACAAAGACATACACTTACACGAAGTAACAAAGACAGACAATTACACCAAGTAATTTGACATACACTGACACCAAGTAACAAAGACATACACTGATACCCAGTAACACAGACACACACTGACACCCAGTAACACAGACACACACTTACACCAAGTAACACAGACATACACTGACACCAAGTCACAAAGACACACACTGACACCCAGTAGCAAAGTCATACACTGACACCAAGTAACAAATACACACTCTTACACCAAGTAACACAGAAACACACTGACACCCAGTAACACAGCCACACTCTTACACCTAGCAACACAGACATACACTGACACCAAGTAGCGAAGACATACACTGATACCCAGTAACACAGACAAACACTTACACCAAGTAACACAGACATACACTGACACCAAGTAACAAAGACATACACTGATACCCAGGAACACAGACACACACTTACACCAAGTAACACAGACACACACTTACACCAAGTAACAAAGACATACACTTACACCAAGTCACACAGACATACACTGACACCAAGTATCAAAGACCTACAATTACACCAAGTAACAAAGACACACACTTACACCAAGTAACACAGATATACAATGAGACCAAGTAACAAAGACATGCACTGACACCCAGTAACACAGACACACACGGACACCAAGTAACAAAGACACACACTTACACCAAGTAACACAGACACACACTGACACCCAGTAACAAAGACATACACTGACACCCAGTAACACAGACACACACGGACACCAAGTAACAAAGACACAGGCTTACACCAAGTAACACAGACACACTCTGACACCCAGTAACACAGACACACACTTACACCAAGTAACACAGACATACACTGACACCAAGTAACAAAGACAAACACTGATACCCAGTAACACAGACACACACTTACACCAAGTAACACAGACATACACTGACACCAAGTCACAAAGACACACACTGACACCCAGTAGCAAAGTCATACACTGACACCAAGTCACAAAGACATACACTGATACCCAGGAACACAGACACACACTGACACCCAGTAACAAAGACATACACTGATACCAAGTCACAAAGACATACACTGATACCCAGTAACACAGACACACACTGACACCCAGTAAAAAAGCCATACACTGATACAAAGTCACAAGGACATACACTGATACCCAGTAACACAGACACATACTGACACGAAGTAACAAAGACATACACAGACACCAAGTAACAAAGACACACACTTACACCAAGTAACACAGCCATACACTGACACCAAGTAACAAAGACATACACTGACACCAAGTTACAAAGACATACACTTACACGAAGTAACAAAGACAGACAATTACACCAAGTAACAAAGACATACACTTCCACCAAGTAATTTGACATACACTGACACCAAGTAACAAAGACATACACTGATACCCAGTAACACAGACACACACTGACACCCAGTAACACAGACACACACTTACACCAAGTAACACAGACATACACTGACACAAAGTAACAAAGACAAACACTGATACCCAGTAACACAGACACGCACTTAAACCAAGTAACACAGACATACACTGACACCAAGTCACTAAGACACACACTGACACCCAGTAGCAAAGTCATACACTGACACCAAGTCACAAAGACATACACTGATACCCAGGAACACAGACACACACTGACACCCAGTAACAAAGACATACACTGATACCAAGTCACAAAGACATACACTGATACCCAGTAAAACAGACACACACTGACACCCAGTAACAAAGACATACACTGATACCAAGTCACAAAGACATACACTTACACCAAGTAACAAAGACACACACTTACACCAAGTAACACAGCCATACACTGACAGCAAGTAACAAAGACATACACTGACACCAAGTTACAAAGACATACACTTGCACGAAGTAACAAAGACAGACAATTACACCAAGTAACAAAGACATACACTTCCACCATGTATTTTGACATACACTGACACCAAGTAACACAGACACACAGTTACACCAAGTAACAAGGACATTCACTGCCACCAAGTCACAAAGACACACACTGACACCCTGTAACAAAGACATACACTGATACCAAGTCACAAAGACATACACTGATACCCAGTAACACAGACACACACTGACACCCAGTAACAAAGACATACACTGATACCAAGTCACAAAGACATACACTGATACCCAGTAACACAGACACACACTGACACGAAGTAACAAAGACATACACAGACACCAAGTAACAAAGACACACACTTACACCAAGTAACACAGCCATACACTGACACCAAGTAACAAAGACATACACTGACACCAAGTTACAAAGACATACATTTACACGAAGTAACAAAGACAGACAATTGCACCAAGTAACAAAGACATACACTTCCACCAAGTATATTGACATACACTGACACCAAGTAACAAAGACATACACTGATACCCAGTAACACAGACACACAGTTACACCAAGTAACAAGGACATTCACTGGCACCAAGTCACAAAGACACACACTGACACCCAGTAACAAAGACATACACTGATACCAAGTCACAAAGACATACACTGATACCCAGTAACACAGACACACACTGACACGAAGTAACAAAGACATACACAGACACCAAGTAACAAAGACACACACTTACACCAAGTAACACAGCCATACACTGACACCAAGTAACAAAGACATACACTGACACCAAGTTACAAAGACATACATTTACACGAAGTAACAAAGACAGACAATTACACAAAGTAACAAAGACATACACTTCCACCAAGTATATTGACATACACTGACACCAAGTAACAAAGACATACACTGATACCCAGTAACACAGACACACAGTTACACCAAGTAACAAGGACATTCACTGGCACCAAGTCACAAAGACACACACTGACACCCTGTAACAAAGACATACACTGATACCAAGTCACAAAGACATGCACTGATACCCAGTAACACAGACACACACTTACACCAAGTAACACAGACATACACTGACACCAAGTAACAAAGACATACACTGATACCCAGTAACACAGACACACACGGACACCAAGTAACAAAGACACACGCTTACACCAAGTAACACAGACATACAGTGACACCAAGTAACAAAGACATGCACTGATACCCAGTAACACAGACACACACTTACACCAAGTAACAAAGACAGACACTGATACCAAGTCACAAAGACATACACTGATACCCAGTAACACAGACACACACTTACACCAAGTAACACAGACATACACTGGCACCAAATAACAAAGACATACACTGATACCCAGTAACAAAGACACACGCTTACACCAAGTAACACAGACATACAGTGACACCAAGTAACAAAGACATGCACTGATACCCAGTAACACAGACACACACTTACACCAAGTAACAAAGACAGACACTGATACCAAGTCACAAAGACATACACTGATACCCGGTAACACAGACACACACTTACACCAAGTAACAAAGACAGACACTGATACCCAGTAACACACTCACACACTTACACCAAGTAACAAAGACATACACTGACACCCAGTAACAAAGACATACACTGACACCCAGAAACACAGACACACACGGACACCAAGTAACAAAGACACTCTTACACCAAGTAACACAGACACACACTGACACCCAGTAACACAGCCACACTCTTACACCTAGCAACACAGACATACACTGACACCAAGTAACGAAGACATACACTGATACCCAGTAACACAGACAAACACTTACACCAAGTAACACAGACATACACTGACACCAAGTAACAAAGACATACACTGATACCCAGGAACACAGACACACACTTACACCAAGTAACACAGACACACACTTACACCAAGTAACAAAGACATACACTTACACCAAGTCACACAGACATACACTGACACCAAGTAACAAAGACATACAATTACACCAAGTAACAAAGACACACACTTACACCAAGTAACACAGATATACAATGAGACCAAGTAACAAAGACATGCACTGACACCCAGTAACACAGACACACACGGACACCAAGTAACAAAGACACACACTTACACCAAGTAACACAGACACACACTGACACCCAGTAACAAAGACATACACTGACACACAGTAACACAGACACACACGGGCACCAAGTAACAAATACACAGGCTTACACCAAGTAACACAGACACACTCTGACACCCAGTAACACAGACACACACTTACACCAAGTAACACAGACATACACTGACACCAAGTAACAAAGACAAACACTGATACCCAGTAACACAGACACACACTTACACCAAGTAACACAGACATACACTGACACCAAGTCACAAAGACACACACTGACACCCAGTAGCAAAGTCATACACTGACACCAAGTCACAAAGACATACACTGATACCCAGGAACACAGACACACACTGACACCCAGTAACAAAGACATACACTGATACCAAGTCAGAAAGACATACACTGATACCCAGTAACACAGACACACACTGACACCCAGTAACAAAGCCATACACTGATACCAAGTCACAAGGACATACACTGATACCCAGTAACACAGACACACACTGACACGAAGTAACAAAGACATACACAGACACCAAGTAACAAAGACACACACTTACACCAAGTAACACAGCCATACACTGACACAAAGTAACAAAGACATACACTGACACCAAGTTACAAAGACATACACTTACACGAAGTAACAAAGACAGACAATTACACCAAGTAACAAAGACATACACTTCCACCAAGTAATTTGACATACACTGACACCAAGTAACAAAGACATACACTGATACCCAGTAACACAGACACACACTGACACCCAGTAACACAGACACACACTTACACCAAGTAACACAGACATACACTGACACAAAGTAACAAAGACAAACACTGATACCCAGTAACACAGACACGCACTTAAACCAAGTAACACAGACATACACTGACACCAAGTCACTAAGACACACACTGACACCCAGTAGCAAAGTCATACACTGACACCAAGTCACAAAGACATACACTGATACCCAGGAACACAGACACACACTGACACCCAGCAACAAAGACATACACTGATACCAAGTCACAAAGACATACACTGATACCCAGTAAAACAGACACACACTGACACCCAGTAACAAAGACATACACTGATACCAAGTCACAAAGACATACACTTACACCAAGTAACAAAGACACACACTTACACCAAGTAACACAGCCATACACTGACAGCAAGTAACAAAGACATACACTGACACCAGGTTACAAAGACATACACTTGCACGTAGTAACAAAGACAGACAATTACACGAAGTAACAAAGACATACACTTCCACCAAGTATTTTGACATACACTGACACCAAGTAACACAGACACACAGTTACACCAAGTAACAAGGACATTCACTGACACCAAGTCACAAAGACACACACTGACACCCTGTAACAAAGACATACACTGATACCAAGTCACAAAGACATACACTGATACCCAGTAACACAGACACACACTTACACCAAGTAACACAGACGTACACTGACACCAAGTAACAAAGACATGCACTGATACCCAGTAACACAGACACACACTTACACCAAGGAACAAAGACAGACACTGATACCCAGTAACACACTCACACACTTACACCAAGTAACAAAGACATACACTGACACCCAGTAACAAATACATACACTGACACCCAGTAACACAGACACACACGGACACCAAGTAACAAAGACACACTCTTACACCAAGTAACACAGACATACAGTGACACCAAGTAACAAAGACATACACTGATACCCAGTAACACAGACACACACTTACACCAAGTAACACAGACATACTCTGACACCAAGTAACAAAGACATACACTGATACCCAGGAACACAGACACACACTTACACCAAGTAACACAGACATACACTGACACCAAGTAACAAAGACATACAATTACACCAAGTAACAAAGACACCAACTTTCACCAAGTAACACAGACATACACTGACACCCAGTGACACAGACACACACTTACACCAAGTAACAAAGACATACACTGACACCCAGTAACAAAGACATACACTGACACCCAGTAATACCAACACACACGGACACCAAGTAACAAAGACACAGGCTTACACCAAGTAACACAGACACACACTGACACCCAGTAACACAGACACACACTTCCACCAAGTAACACAGACATACACTGACACCAAGTAACAAAGACATACACTGATACCCAGTAACACAGACACACACTTACACCAAGTAACACAGACATACACTGACACCAAGTCACAAAGACACACACTGACACCCAGTAGCAAAGTCATACACTGACACCAAGTCACAAAGACATGCACTGATACCCAGGAACACAGACACACACTGACACCCAGTAACAAAGACATACACCGATACCAAGTCACAAAGACATACACTGATACCCAGTAACACAGACACACACTGACACCCAGTAACAAAGACATACACTGGTACCAAGTCACAAAGACATACACTGATACCCAGTAACACAGACACACACTGACACCAAGTAACAAAGACATACACTGAGACCCAGTAACACAGACACATACTGACACCAAGTAACAAAGACATACACAGACACCAAGTAACAAAGGCATACACTTACACCAAGTCACAAAGACACACACTGACACCCAGTTGCAAAGTCATACACTGACACCAAGTCACAAAGACATACACTGATACCCAGTAACACAGACACACACTGACACCAAGTAACGAAGACATACACAGACACCAAGTAACAAAGACATACACTTACACCAAGTAACAAAGACACACACTTACACCAAGTAACACAGACATGCACTGACACCAAGTAACAAACACATACACTGACACCAAGTTGCAAAGACATACACTTACACGAAGTAACAAAGACAGACAATTACGCCAAGTAACAAAGACATACACTTCCACCAAGTATTTTGACATACACTGACACCAAGTAACAAAGACATACACTGATACCCAGTAACACAGACACACAGTTACACCAAGTAACAAGGTCATACACTGACACCAAGTCACAAAGGCACACGCTGACACACTGTAACAAAGACATACACTGATACCAAGTCACAAAAACATCGTGATACCCAGTAACACAGACACACACTTACACCAAGTAACAAAGACATACACTGACACCAAGTAACAAAGACATACACTGATACCCAGTAACACAGACACACACTTACACCAGGTAACAAAGAGAGACACTGATACGCAGTAACACACTCACACACTTACATCAAGTAACAAAGACATACACTGACACCCAGTAACAAAGACATACACTGACACCCTGAAACACAGACACACACGGACACCAAGTAACAAAGACACACTCTTACACCAAGTAACACAGACACTCTCTGACACCCAGTAACAAAGACATACAATTACACCAATTAACAAAGACACACACTTACACCAAGTAACAAAGACAGACACAGATACCCAGTAAGACAGACACACACATACACCAAGTAACAAAGACATACACTGACACCAAGTAACACAAACAAACACACACTGACACCCAGTAACACAGAGAAACACTAATAAACAGTAACAAAGACATACACTGACACCAAGTAACACAGACACACACTTACACCCAGTAAAAAAGACATACACTGACACCAAGTCACAAAGAAATAAACTGATACCATGTCACAAAGACATACACTGATACCCAGTAACACAGACACACACTTACACCAAGTAACAAAGACACACACTGATACCAAGTAACAAAGACATAAACTTCCACCAAGTAACAAAGACAGACAATTACACCAAGTAACAAAGACATACACCTACACGAAGTATTTTGACATACACTGACACCAAGTAACAAAGACATGCACTGACACCCAGTAACACAGACACACACGGACACCAAGTGACAAAGACACACACTTACACCAAGAAACACATACACACACTGACACCCAGTTACACAGACACACACTTACGCCAAGTAACACAGACATACACTGATACCCAGTAACACAGACACACACTTACACCAAGTAACACAGACATACAGTGACACCAAGTAACAAAGACATACACTTACACCAATAACACAGACATACACTGACACCAAGTAACAAAGACATACAATTACACCAAGTAACAAAGACAGACAATTACACCAAGTAGCAAAGACATACACCTACACCAAGTATTTTGACATACACTGACACCAAGTAACAAAGACATGCACTGACACCCAGTACCACAGACACACACGGACACCAAGTGACAAAGACACACACTTACACCAAGAAAGACATACACACACTTACGCCGAGTAACACAGACATACACTGATAACCAGTAACACAGACACACACTTACACCAAGTAACAAAGACACACACTGACACCAAGTCACAAAGACACACACTGACACCCAGTAACAAAGACATACACTGTCACCAAGTCACAAAGATATACAGTGATACACAGACACACACTTACACCAAGTAACACAGACCACCACTGACACCAAGTAACAAAGACACATACTGATACCCAGTATCACAGTTACACACTTTCACCCAGTAACAAAGACATACACTGACACCAAGTCACAAAGACACACACTGACACCCAGTAACAAAGGCATACACTGATACCAAGTCACAGAGACATACACTGATACCCAGTAACACAGACACACTCTGACACCAAGTAACAAAGACATACACTGACACCAAGTAACAAAGACGTACACTTACACCAAGTAACAAAGACACACACTTACACCAAGTAACACAGACATACACTGACACCAAGTAACAAAGACATACACTGACACCAAGTAACAAAGACATACACATCTTTCTTTCTTTCTTTTGGGCCTCCTGATCTCGAGAGACAATGGATACGCGCCTGGAGGTGGTCAGTGGTTTGTGAAGCAGCGCCTGGAGTGGCTATAAAGGCCAATTCTGGAGTGACAGGCTCTTCCACAGGTGCTGCAGAGAAATTTGTTTGTTGGGGCTGTTGCACAGTTGGCTCTCCCCTTGCGCCTCTGTCTTTTTTCCTGCCAACTACTAAGTCTCTTCGACTCGCCACAATTTAGCCCTGTCTTTATGGCTGCCCGCCAGCTCTGAAATACACTGACACCAAGTAACAAAGACGTACACTTACACCAAGTAACAAAGACACACACTTACACCAAGTAACACAGACATACACTGACACCAAGTAACAAAGACATACACTGACACCAAGTAACAAAGACATACACATACACCAAGTAAAAAAGAAAGACAATTACACCAAGTAACAAAGACATACAATTAAACCCAGTAACAACGACAGACACTGACACCCAGTAACACAGACACACACGGACACCAAGTAACAAAGACACAGACGTACACCAAGTAACACAGACACACACTGACACCCAGTAACACAGACACACACTTACACCAAGTAACACAGACATACACTGACACCAAGTAACAAAGACAGACACTGATACCCAGTAACACAGACACACACTTACACTAAGTAACAAAGACATACACTGACACCCGGTAACAAAGACATGCACTGACACACAGTAACACAGACACAGACGGACACCAAGTAACAAAGACACACACTGACACGAAGTCACAAAGACACACACTGACACCCAGTAACAAAGACATACACTGACACCAAGTCACAAGACATACACTGATACACAGACACACACTTACACCAAGTAACACAGACCACCACTGACACCAAGTAACAAAGACATACACTGATACCCAGTATCACAGACACACACTTACACCAAGTAACAAAGACATACACTGACACCAAGTCACAAAGACATACACTGACACCCAGTAACAAAGACATACACTGACACCAAGTCACAAAGACATACACTGATACCCAGGAAAACAGACACAAACTGACACCCAGTAACAAAGACATACACTGATACCAAGTCACAAAGACATACACTGATCCCCAGTAACACAGACACACTCTGACACCAAGTCACAAAGACATACACTGATACCTAGTCACAAAGACATGCACTGATACCCAGTAACACAGACACACACTGACACCCAGTAACACAGATACACACTGACACCAAGTAACAAAGACATACACTGACACCAAGTAACAAAGACGTACACTTACACCAAGTAACAAAGACACACACTTACACCAAGTAACACAGACATACACTGACACCAAGTAACAAAGACAGACACTGACACCAAGTAACAAAGACATACAATTACACCAAGTAACAAAGACAGACAATTACACCAAGTAACAAAGACATACACTTACACCAAGTATTTTGACATGCACTGACACCAAGTAACAAAGACATACACTGATACCCAGTAACACAGGCACACACTTACACCAAGTAACAAAGACATACACTGACACCAAGTCACAAAGACACAAACTGACAACCAGTAACAAAGACAGACATTGACACCAAGTCACAAAGATATACACTGATACCCAGTAACACAGACACACACTTACACAAAGTAACAAAGACACACACTTACACCAAGTAACACAGACATGCACTGACACCAAGTAACAAAGACAGACAATTACACCAAGTAACAAAGACATACACTTTCACCAAGTATTTTGACATACACTGACACCCATTCACAGAGACACACACTGACACCCAGTAACAAAGACATACACTGACACCAAGTCACAAAGACATACACTGATACCCAGTAACACAGACACACACTTACACCAAGTAACACAGACATACACTGAGACCAATTAACAAAGACATGCACTGATACCCAGTAACACAGAGACACACTTACACCAAGTAACAAAGACAGACACTGATACCCAGGAACACAGACACACACTTACACCAAGTAACAAAGACATACACTGACACCCATTAACAAAGACATACACTGACACCCAGTAACACAGACCCACACGGACACCAAGTAACAAAGACATACACTTACACCAAGTAACACAGACATACACTGACACCAAGTAACAAAGACATACACTGATACCCAGAAATACAGACCCACACTTACACCAAGTAACAAAGACATACACTGGCACCCAGTAACAAAGACATACACTGACACCCAGTAACACAGACACACACGGACACCAAGTAACAAAGATACAGACTTACACCAAGTAACACAGACATACACTGACACCCAGTAACACAGACACACACTTACACCAAGTAACACAGACATACACTGACACCAAGTAACAAAGACATACACTGATACCCTGGAACACAGACACACACTTACACCAAGCTACACAGGCACACACTTACACCAAGTAACAAAGACATGCATCGACACCAAGTAACAAAGACATACACTGATACCCTGGAACACAGACTCACACTTACACCAAGTTACACAGACACACACTGACACCAAGTTACACAGGCACACACTTACACCAAGTAACACAGACATACACTGACAACAGGTAACAAAGACATACAATTACAACAAGTGACAAAGACACACACTTACACCAAGTAACACAGAAAACACTGACACCCAGTAACACAGACACACACGGACACCAAGTAACAAAGACACACACTTACACCAAGTAACACATACACACACTGACACCCAGTAACACAGACACACACTTACACCAAGTAACACAGACATACACTGACACGAAGTAACAAAGACATACACTGATAACCAGTAACACAGGCACACACTTACAACAAGTAACACAGACATACACTGACACCAAGTAACAAAGACATACACTGATACCCAGGAACACAGACATACACTTACACCAAGTAACACAGACACACACTTACACCAAGTAACAAAGACATACACTTACACCAAGTAACACAGAGATACAATGACACCAAGTAACAAAGACATACAATTACACTAAGTAACAAATACACACACTTACACCAAGTAACAAAGACAGACACTGATACCCAGAAACACAGACACACACTTACACCAAGTAACAAAGACATACACTGACACCAAGTAACACAGACACACACTTACACCCAAGTAACAAAGACATACACTGACACCAAGTCACAAAGACATACACTGACACCAAGTCACAAAGACATACACTGATACCCAGTAACACAGACACACACTGACAACAAGTAACAAAGACATACACTGACACCAAGTAACAAAGACATACACTTACAGCAAGTAACAAAGACAGACAATTACACCAAGTAACAAAGACATACACCTACACCAAGTATTTGACATACACTGACACCAAGTAACAAAGACATACACTGATACCCAGTAACACAGACACTCACTTCCACCAAGTAACAAAGACATACACTGACAACAAGTCACAAAGACACACACTGACACCCAGTAACAAAGACATACACTGACACCAAGTCACAATGACACAAACTGACACCCAGTAACAAAGACATACACTGACACCAAGTCACTAAGACATACACTGATACCCAGTAACACAGACACACACTTACACCAAGTAACAAAGACAGACACTTACACCACGTAACACAGACATACACTGACACCAAGTAACAAAGACAGACAATTACACCAAGTAACACAGACATACACTGAGACCAAGTAACAAAGACATGCACTGATACCCAGTAACACAGACTCACACTTCCACCAAGTAACAAAGACAGACACTGACACCCAGTAACACAGACACACACTTACACCAAGTAACAAAGACATACACTGACACCCAGTAACAAAGACATACACTGACACCCAGTAACACAGACACACACGGACACCAAGTAACAAAGGCATACACTGACACCAAGTAACACAAACAAACACACACTGACACCCAGTAACACAGAGAAACACTAATAAGCAGTAACAAAGACATACACTGACACCAAGTAACACAGACACACACTTACACCCAGTAACAAAGACATACACTGACACCCAGTAACACAGACACACACTGACAACAAGTAACAAAGACATACACTGACACCAAGTAACAAAGACATACACATACAGCAAGTAACAAAGACAGACAATTCCACCAAGTAACGAAGACATACACTGACAACAAGTCACAAAGACACACTGACACCCAGTAACAAAGACATACACTGACACCAAGTCACAAAGACACAAACTGACACCCAGTAACAAAGACATACACTGACACCAAGTCACTAAGACATACACTGATACCCAGTAACACAGACACACAATGACACCAAGTAACAAAGACATACACTGACACCAAGTAACAAAGGCAGACACTTACACCAAGTAACAAAGACACACACTTACACCAAGTAACACAGACATAAACTGACACCACGTATTTTGACATACACTGACACAAAGTAACAAAGACATACACTGACACCAAGTCACAAAGACACATACAGACACCCAATAACAAAGACAGACACTGATACCCAGTAACACAGACACACACTTACACCAAGTAGCAAAGACATACACTGACACCCAGTAACAAAGACAGACACTGACACCCAGTAACACAGACACACACGGGCACCAAGTAACAAAGACACACACTTCCACACAGTAACACAGAGTCACACTGACACCAAGTAACAAAGACATACACTGGCACCAAGTAACAAAGTCATACACTGACACCAAGTAACAAAGACACACACTGATACCCAGTAACACAGACACACACTTACACCAAGTAACAAAGACATACACTGACACCAAGTCAGAAACACACATACTGACACCCAATAACAAAGACATACACTGACACCAAGTCACAAAGACATACACTGATATACAGTAACACAGACACCTCACTTACACCAAGTAACACAGATATACACTGACACCAAGGAACAAAGAAATACACTTACACCAAGTAACACAGACATAGACTGACACCAAGTAACAAGGACATACACTTACTCCAAGTAACACAGACATACACTGACACCAAGTCACAAAGACCCACACTGACAGCCAGTAACAAAGACATACACTGACACCAAGTCACAAAGACATACACTGATACCCAGTAACACAGACACACACTTAAACCAAGTAACACAGACATACACTGGCACCAAGTAACAAAGACATACACTGATACCCAGTAACACAGACACACACTTACACCAAGTAACAAAGACAGACACTGATACCCAGTAACGCAGACACACACTTACACCAAGTAGCAAAGACATACACTGACACCCAGTAACAAAGACAGACACTGACACCCAGTAACACAGACACACACGGGCACCAAGTAACAAAGACACACACTTCCACACAGTAACACAGAGACACACTGACACCAAGTAACAAAGACATACACTGACACCAATGTGACAAAGGCATACACTGACACCAAGAAACAAAGACACACACTGATACCCAGTAACACAGACACACACTTACACCAAGTAACAAAGACAGACACTGACACCAAGTCGCAAAGACACGCACTGACACCCAGTAACAAAGACATACACTGACACTAAGTCACAAAGACATACACTGAAACACAGTAACACAGACACACACTTACACCAAGTAACAAAGACATACACTGACACCCAGTAACAAAGACATACACTGACACCCAGTAACACACACACACACGGACACCTAGTAACAAAGACACACACTTACACCCAGTAACACAGACACACACTGATACCCAGTAACACAGACACACACTTACACCAAGTAACAAAGACAGACACTGACACCAAGTCGCAAAGACACGCACTGACACCCAGTAACAAAGACATACACTGACACCAAGTCACAAAGACATACACTGATACCCAGAAACACAGACACACACTTACACCAAGTAACACAGACATACACTGACACCAAGTAACAAAGACATGCGCTGATACCCAGTAACACTGACACACACTTACACCAAGTAAAAAAGACAGAAACTGATACCCAGTAACACAGACACACACTTACACCAGGTAACAAAGACATACACTGACAACCAGTAACAAAGACATACAATGACACCCAGTAACACAGACACACACGGACACCAAGTAACAAAGACACACACTTACACCAAGTAACACAGACACACACTGACACCCAGTAACACAAACAAACACACTGACACCAAGTGACACAGACATACACTGACACCAAGTAACAAATACGTACACTGACACCAAGTAACACAGACACAGACTGACATTAAGTAGCACAAACACACACTTACACCAAGTAACAAAGACATACACAGACACCAAGTAACAAAGACACACACTTACACCAAGTAACACAGACATAGACTGACACCAAGTAACAAAGTCAAACATTGATAACCAGTAACAAAGACACACACTTACACCAAGTAACACAGACACACACGGACACCCAGTAACACAGACACACACTTACACCAAGTAACACAGACATACACTGACACCAAGTAACAAAGACATACACTGATACCCAGTAACACAGGCACATACTTACACCAAGTAACACAGACAGACACTGACACCAAGTGAAAAAGACATACACTTACACACAGTAACAAAGACACACACGTACACCAAGTAACCCAGACATACACTGAAACCAAGTAACAAAGACAGACAATTACACCAAGTAACAAAGACATACACTTACACCAAGTATTTTGACATACACTGACACCAAGTAACAAAGACATACACTGATATCCAGTAACTCAGACACACACTTACACCAAGTAACAGAGACATACGCTGACACCAAGTCACAAAGAAACACACTGACACCCAGTAACAAAGACATACACTGACACCAAGTCACAAAGACATACACTGATACCCAGTAACAAAGACACACACTTGCACCAAGTAACACAGACATACACTGACACCAAGTAACAAAGACATACACTGATACCCAGGAACACAGACACACACTTACACCAAGTAACAAAGACAGAATCTGATACCCAGTAACACAGACACACACTTACATCAAGTAACAAAGACATATACTGACAACAGTAACAAAGACATACACTGACACCCAGTAACACAGACACACACGGACACCAAGTAACAAAGACACACACTTACACCAAGTAACACAGACACACACTGTCACCCAGTAACACAAACAAACACACTGACACCAAGTGACACAGACATACACTGACTCCAAGTAACACAGACACACAATTACACCAAGTAACACAGACACACACTTACATCAAGTAACAAAGACATACACTGACAACAAGTAACTAAGACACACACTTACACCAAGTAACACAGACATAGACTGACACCAAGTAACAAAGACATACAATTACACCAAGTAACACAGACATACACTGACACCAAGCAACAAAGACATACACTGATACCCAGTAACACAGACACACGCTTACACCAAGTAACAAAGACAGACACTGATACCCAGGAACACAGACACACACTGACACCAAGTAACAAAGTCATACACTGACACCCAGTAACAAAGTCATACACTGACACCCAGTAACACAGACACACACGGACTCCAAGTAACAAAGGCACACACTTACACAAAGAAACACAGACACACACTGACACCCAGTAACACGGACACACACTTACACCAAGTAACAAAGACATACACTGACACCAAGTAACAAAGACGTACACTTACACCCAGTAACACAGGCACACACTTACACCAAGTAACACAGACATACACTGAAACCAAGTAACAAAGACAGAAATTACACCAAGTAACAAAGACATACACTTACACCAAGTATTTTGACATACACTGACACCAAGTAACAAAGACATACACTGATACCCAGTAGCACAGACACACTCTTACACCAAGTAACAAAGACATACACAGACACCAAGTCACAAAGACACACACTGACACCCAGTAACAAAGACATACACTGAAACCAAGTCACTAAGACATACACTGATACCCAGTAACACAGACACACACTTACACCAAGTAACACAGACATACACTGACGCCAGGTCACAAAGACATACACTGATACCAAGTCACAAAGACATGCACTGATACCCAGTAACACAGACACACACTGACACCAAGTAACAAAGACATACACTGACACCAAGTAACAAAGGAATACACTTACACCAAGTAACAAAGACACACACTTACACCAAGTAACACAGCCATACACTGACACCAAGTATTTTGACACACACTGAGACAAAGTAACAAAGACATACACTGATACCCAGTAACACAGACACACTCTGACACCAAGTGACACAGACATACACTGACACCAAGTCACAAAGACACACACTGACACCCAGTAACAAAGACATACACTGACACCAAGTCACAAAGACATACACTGATATACAGTAACACAGACACCTCACTTACACCAAGTAACACAGACATACACAGACACCAAGTAACAAAGACATACTCTGATACCCAGTAACACAGACACACACTTACACCAAGTATCACAAACACACACGTACACCAAGTAACAAAGACATACACTGACAACAAGTAACAAAGACACACACTTACACCAAGTAACACACACATAGACTGACACCAAGTAACAAAGACATACACTTACACCAAGTAACACAGACATACACTGACGCCAAGCAACAAAGACATACACTGATACCCAGTAACACAGACACACGCTTACACCAAGTAACAAAGACAGACACTGATACCCAGGAACACAGACACACACTGACACCAAGTAACAAAGTCATACACTGACACCCTGTAACAAAGTCATACACTGACACCCAGTAACACAGACACACACGGACTCCAAGTAACAAAGGCACACACTTACACAAAGAAACACAGACACACACTGACACCCAGTAACACAGACACACACTTACACCAAGTAACACAGACATACACTGACACCAAGTAACAAAGACATACACTGATACCCAGTAACACAGGCACACACTTACACCAAGTAACACAGACATACACTGACACCAAGTAACAAAGACGTACACTTACACCAAGTAAAAAAGACACACACTTACACCAAGTAACCCAGACATACACTGAAACCAAGTAACAAAGACAGAAATTACACCAAGTAACAAAGACATACACTTACACCAAGTATTTTGACATACACTGACACCAAGTAACAAAGACAGACACTGATACCCAGTAGCACAGACACACTCTTACACCAAGTAACAAAGACATACACAGACACCAAGTCACAAAGACACACACTGACACCCAGTAACAAAGACATACACTGAAACCAAGTCACAAAGACATACACTGATACCCAGTAACACAGACACACACTTACACCAAGTTACACAGACATACACTGACGCCAAGTCACAAAGACATACACTGATACCAAGTCACAAAGACATGCACTGATACCCAGTAACACAGACACACACTGACACCAAGTAACAAAGACATAAACTGACACCAAGTAACAAAGGCATACACTTACACCAAGTAACAAAGACACACACTTACACCAAGTAACACAGCCATACACTGACACCAAGTATTTTGACATACACTGAGACAAAGTAACAAAGACATACACTGATACCCAGTAACACAGACACACTCTGACACCAAGTGACACAGACATAGACTGACACCAAGTCACAAAGACACACACTGACACCCAGTAACAAAGACATACACTGACACCAAGTCACAAAGACATACACTGATATACAGAAACACAGACACCTCACTTACACCAAGTAACACAGACATACTAAGACATCAAGTAACAAAGACATACTCTGATACCCAGTAACACAGACACACACGTACACCAAGTATCACAAACACACACGTACACCAAGTAACAAAGACATACACTGACAACAAGTAACAAAGACACACACTTACACCAAGTAACACAGACATAGACTGACACCAAGTAACAAAGACATACACTTACACCAAGTAACACAGACATACACTGACACCAAGTAACAAAGACGTACACTTACACCAAGTAAAAAAGACACACACTTACACCAAGTAACCCAGACATACACTGAAACCAAGTAACAAAGACAGAAATTACACCAAGTAACAAAGACATACACTTACACCAAGTATTTTGACATACAATGACACCAAGTAACAAAGACATACACTGATACCCAGTAGCACAGACACACTCTTACACCAAGTAACAAAGACATACACAGACACCAAGTCACAAAGACACACACTGACACCCAGTAACAAAGACATACACTGAAACCAAGTCACAAAGACATACACTGATACCCAGTAACACAGACACACACTTACACCAAGTAACACAGACATACACTGACGCCAAGTCACAAAGACATACATTGATACCAAGTCACAAAGACATGCACTGATACCCAGTAACACAGACACACACTGACACCAAGTAACAAAGACATAAACTGACACCAAGTAACAAAGGCATACACTTACACCAAGTAACAAAGACACACACTTACACCAAGTAACACAGCCATACACTGACACCAAGTATTTTGACATACACTGAGACAAAGTAACAAAGACATACACTGATACCCAGTAACACAGACACACTCTGACACCAAGTGACACAGACATAGACTGACACCAAGTCACAAAGACACACACTGACACCCAGTAACAAAGACATACACTGACACCAAGTCACAAAGACATACACTGATATACAGAAACACAGACACCTCACTTACACCAAGTAACACAGACATACTCAGACATCAAGTAACAAAGACATACTCTGATACCCAGTAACACAGACACACACTTACACCAAGTATCACAAACACACACGTACACCAAGTAACAAAGACATACACTGACAACAAGTAACAAAGACACACACTTACACCAAGTAACACAGACATAGACTGACACCAAGTAACAAAGACATACACTTACACCAAGTAACACAGACATACATTGTCACCAAGCAACAAAGACATACACTGATACCCAGTAACACAGACACACGCTTACACCAAGTAACAAAGACAGACACTGATACCCAGGAACACAGACACACACTGACACCAAGTAACAAAGTCATACACTGACACCCAGTAACAAAGTCATACACTGACACCCAGTAACACAGACACACACGGACTCCAAGTAACAAAGGCACACACTTACACAAAGAAACACAGACACACACTGACACCCAGTAACACAGACACACACTTACACCAAGTAACACAGACATACACTGACACCAAGTAACAAAGACATACACTGATACCCAGTAACACAGGCACACACTTACACCAAGTAACACAGACATACACTGACACCAAGTAACAAAGACGTACACTTACACCAAGTAAAAAAGGCACACACTTACACCAAGTAACCCAGACATACACTGAAACCAAGTAACAAAGACAGAAATTACACCAAGTAACAAAGACATACACTTACACCAAGTATTTTGACATACACTGACACCAAGTAACAAAGACATACACTGATACCCAGTAGCACAGAAACACTCTTACACCAAGTAACAAAGACATACACAGACACCAAGTCACAAAGACACACACTGTCACCCAGTAACAAAGACATACACTGAAACCAAGTCACAAAGACATACACTGATACCCAGTAACACAGACACACACTTACACCAAGTAACACAGACATACACTGACGCCAAGTCACAAAGACATACACTGATACCAAGTCACAAAGACATGCACTGATACCCAGTAACACAGACACACACTGACACCAAGTAACAAAGACATACACTGACACCAAGTAACACAGCCATACACTGGCACCAAGTATTTTGACATACACTGAGACAAAGTAACAAAGACATACACTGATACCCAGTAACACAGACACACTCTGACACCAAGTGACACAGACATACACTGACACCAAGTCACAAAGACACACACTGACACCCAGTAACAAAGACATACACTGACACCAAGTCACAAAGACATACACTGATATACAGAAACACAGACACCTCACTTACACCAAGTAACACAGACATACTCAGACATCAAGTAACAAAGACATACTCTGATACCCAGTAACACAGACACACACTTACACCAAGTATCACAAACACACACGTACACCAAGTAACAAAGACATACACTGAAAACAAGTAACAAAGACACACACTTACACCAAGTAACACAGACATAGACTGACACCAAGTAACAAAGACATACACTTAAACCAAGTAACAAAGACACACACTTACACCAAGTAACACAGACATACACTGAAATCAAGTATTTTGACATACACTGACACAAAGTAACAAAGACATACACTGATACCCAGTAACACAGACACACTCTGACACCACGTGACACAGACATACACTGACACCAAGTCACAAAGACACACACTGACACCCAGTAACAAAGACATACACTGACACCAAGTCACAAAGACATACACTGATATACAGTAACACAGACACCTCACTTACACCAAGTAACACAGACATACACAGACACCAAGTAACAAAGGCATACACTTACACCAAGAAACAAAGACACACACTTACACCAAGTAACACAGCCATACACTGACACCAAGTATTTTGACATACACTGAGACAAAGTAACAAAGACATACACTGATACCCAGTAACACAGACACACTCTGACACCAAGTGACACAGACATACACTGACACCAAGTCACAAAGACACACACTGACACCCAGTAACAAAGACATACACTGACACCAAGTCACAAAGACATACACTGATATACAGAAACACAGACACCTCACTTACACCAAGTAACACAGACATACTCAGACATCAAGTAACAAAGACATACTCTGATACCCAGTAACACAGACACACACTTACACCAAGTATCACAAACACACACGTACACCAAGTAACAAAGACATACACTGAAAACAAGTAACAAAGACACACACTTACACCAAGTAACACAGACATAGACTGACACCAAGTAACAAAGACATACACTTACACCAAGTAACAAAGACACACACTTACACCAAGTAACACAGACATACACTGACATCAAGTATTTTGACATACACTGACACAAAGTAACAAAGACATACACTGATACCCAGTAACACAGACACACTCTGACACCAAGTGACACAGACATACACTGACACCAAGTCACAAAGACACACACTGACACCCAGTAACAAAGACATACACTGACACCAAGTCACAAAGACATACACTGATATACAGTAACACAGACACCTCACTTACACCAAGTAACACAGACATACACAGACACCAAGTAACAAAGGCATACACTTACACCAAGAAACAAAGACACACACTTACACCAAGTAACACAGCCATACACTGACACCAAGTATTTTGACATACACTGAGACAAAGTAACAAAGACATACACTGATACCCAGTAACACAGACACACTCTGACACCAAGTGACGCAGACATACACTGACACCAAGTCACAAAGACACACACTGATACCCAGTAACAAAGACATACACTGACACCAAGTCACAAAGACATACACTGATATACAGAAACACAGACACCTCACTTACACCAAGTAACACAGACATACTCAGACATCAAGTAACAAAGACATACTCTGATACCCAGTAACACAGACACACACTTACACCAAGTATCACAAACACACACGTACACCAAGTAACAAAGACATACACTGAAAACAAGTAACAAAGACACACACTTACACCAAGTAACACAGACATAGACTGACACCAAGTAACAAAGACATACACTTACACCAAGTAACAAAGACACACACTTACACCAAGTAACACAGACATACACTGACATCAAGTATTTTGACATACACTGACACAAAGTAACAAAGACATACACTGATACCCAGTAACACAGACACACTCTGACACCAAGTGACACAGACATACACTGACACCAAGTCACAAAGACACACACTGACACCCAGTAACAAAGACATACACTGACACCAAGTCACAAAGACATACACTGATATACAGTAACACAGACACCTCACTTACACCAAGTAACACAGACATACACAGACACCAAGTAACAAAGGCATACACTTACACCAAGAAACAAAGACACACACTTACACCAAGTAACACAGCCATACACTGACACCAAGTATTTTGACATACACTGAGACAAAGTAACAAAGACATACACTGATACCCAGTAACACAGACACACTCTGACACCAAGTGACGCAGACATACACTGACACCAAGTCACAAAGACACACACTGATACCCAGTAACAAAGACATACACTGACACCAAGTCACAAAGACATACACTGATATACAGTAACACAGACACCTCACTTACACCAAGTAACACAGAGATACACAGACATCAAGTAACAAAGACATACTCTGATACCCAGTAACACAGGCACACACTTACACCAAGTATCACAAACACACACGTACACCAAGTAACAAAGACTTACACTGACAACAAGTAACAAAGACACACACTTACACCAAGTAACACAGACATAGACTGACACCAAGTAACAAAGACATACACTTACACCAAGTAACACAGACATACACTGACACCAAACAACAAAGACATACACTGATACCCAGTAACACAGACACACGCTTACACCAAGTAGCAAAGACAGACACTGATACCCAGGAACACAGACACACACGGAATCCAAGTAACAAAGGCACACACTTACACAAAGAAACACAGACACACACTGACACCCAGTAACACAGACACACACTTACACCAAGTAACACAGAAATACACTGACACCAAGTAACAAAGACATACACTTACACCAAGTAACAAAGACACACACTTACACCAAGTAACCCAGACATACACTGAAACCAAGTAACAAAGACAGAAATTACACCAAGTAACAAAGACATACACTTACACCAAGTATTTTGACATACACTGACACCAAGTAACAAAGACATACACTGATACCCAGTAGCACAGACACACTCTTACACAAAGTAACAAAGACATACACAGACACCAAGTCACAAAGACACACACTGACACCCAGTAACAAAGACATACACTGAAACCAAGTCACAAAGACATACACTGATACCCAGTAACACAGACACACACTTACACCAAGTAACACAGACATACACTGACGCCAAGTCACAAAGACATACACTGATACCAAGTCACAAAGACATGCACTGATACCCAGTAACACAGACACACACTGACACCAAGTAACAAAGACATACCCTGATACCCAGTAACACAGACACACTTACACCAAGTATCACAAACACACACGTACACCAAGTAACAAAGACATACACTGACAACAAGTAACAAAGACACACACTTACACCAAGTAACACAGACATAGACTGACACCAAGTAACAAAGACATACACTTACACCAAGTAACAAAGACACACACTTACACCAAGTAACACAGACATACACTGACATCATGTATTTTGACATACACTGACACAAAGTAACAAAGACATACACTGATACCCAGTAACACAGACACACTCTGACACCATGTGACACAGACGTACACTGACACCAAGTCACAAAGACACACACTGACACCCAGTAACAAAGACATACACTGACACCAAGTCACAAAGACATACACTGATATACAGTAACACAGACACCTCACTTACACCAAGTAACACAGACATACACAGTCACCAAGTAACAAAGGCATACACTTACACCAAGTAACAAAGACACACACTTACACCAAGTAACACAGCCATACACTGACACCAAGTATTTTGACATACACTGAGACAAAGTAACAAAGACATACACTGATACCCAGTAACACAGACACACTCTGACACCAAGTGACGCAGACGTACACTGACACCAAGTCACAAAGACACACACTGACACCCAGTAACAAAGACATACACTGACACCAAGTCACAAAGACATACACTGATATACAGTAACACAGACACCTCACTTACACCAAGTAACACAGACATACACAGACATCAAGTAACAAAGACATACTCTGATACCCAGTAACACAGACACACACTTACACCAAGTATCACAAACACACACGTACACCAAGTAACAAAGCCATACACTGACAACAAGTAACAAATACACACACACACACACCAAGTAACACAGACATAGACTGACACCAAGTAACAAAGACATACACTTACACCAAGTAACACAGACATACACTGACACCAAACAACAAAGACATACACTGATACCCAGTAACACAGACACACGCTTACACCAAGTAACAAAGACAGACACTGATACCCAGGAACACAGACACACACTGACACCAAGTAACAAAGACATACACTGACACCCAGTAACAAAGTCATACACTGACACCCAGTAACACAGACACACACGGACTCCAAGTAACAAAGGCACACACTTACACAAAGAAACACAGACACACACTGACACCCAGTAACACAGACACACACTTACACCAAGTAACACAGACATACACTGACACCAAGTAACAAAGACATACACTGATACCCAGTAACACAGGCACACACTTACACCAAGTAACACAGACATAGACTGACACCAAGTAACAAAGACGTACACTGACACCAAGTAACAAAGACATACACTTACACCAAGTAACAAAGACACACACTTACACCAAGTAACCCAGACATACACTGAAACCAAGTAACAAAGACAGAAATTACACCAAGTAACAAAGACATACACTTACACCAAGTATTTTGACATACACTGACACCAAGTAACAAAGACATACACTGATACCCAGTAGCACAGACACACTCTTACACCAAGTAACAAAGACATACACAGACACCAAGTCACAAAGACACACACTGACACCCAGTAACAAAGACATACACTGAAACCAAGTCACAAAGACATACACTGATACCCAGTAACACAGACACACACTTACACCAAGTAACACAGACATACACTGACGCCAAGTCACAAAGACATACACTGATACCAAGTCACAAAGACATGCACTGATACCCAGTAACACAGACACACACTGACACCAAGTAACAAAGACATACACTTACACCAAGTAACAAAGACACACACTTACACCAAGTAACACAGCCATACGCTGACACCAAGTATTTTGACATACACTGAGACAAAGTAACAAAGACATACACTGATACCCAGTAACACAGACACACTCTGACACCAAGTGACACAGACATACACTGACACCAAGTCACAAAGACACACACTGACACCCAGTAACAAAGACATACACTGACACCAAGTCACAAAGACATACACTGATATACAGTAACACAGACACCTCACTTACACCAAGTAACAGAGACATACATGACACCAAGTAACAAAGACATACTCTGAAACCCAGTAACACAGACACACACTTACACCAAGTAACAAAGACAGACACTGATACCCAGTAACACAGACACACACTTCCACCAAGTAACAAAGACATACACTGACACCCAGTAACAAAGACATACACTAACACCCAGTAACACAGACACACACGGACACCAAGTAACAAAGACACACGCTTACACCAAGTAACACAGACACACACTGACACCCAGTAACACAAACAAACACACTGACACCAAGTGACACAGACATACACTGACACCAAGTAACAAAGACACACTCTTACACCAAGTAACAAAGACATACACTGATACCCAGGAACACAGACACACACTTACACCAAGTAACAAAGACAGACGCTGATACCCAGTAACACAGACACACACTTACTCCAAGTAACAAAGACATACACTGACACCCAGTAACAAAGACATACAGTGACACCCAGTAACACAGACACACACGGACACCAAGTAACAAAGACACACACTTACACCAAGTAACACAGACACACACTGTCACCCAGTAATACAAACAAACACACTGACACCAAGTGACACAGACATACACTGACACCAAGCAACAAAGACATACACTGACTCCAAGTAACACAGACACACAATGACACCAGGTATCACAAACACACACGTACACCAAGTAACAAAGACATACACTGACAACAAGTAACAAAGACACACACTTACACCAAGTAACACAGACATAGACTGACACCAAGTAACAAAGACATACACTGACACGAAGCAACAAAGACATACACTGATACCCAGTAACACAGACACACGCTTACACCAAGAAACAAAGACAGACACTGATACCCAGGAACACAGACACACACTGACACCAAGTAACAAAGTCATACACTGACACCCAGTAACAAAGTCATACACTGACACCCAGTAACACAGACACACACGGACATAAAGTAACAAAGGCACACACTTACACAAAGTAACACAGACACACACTGACACGAAGCAACAAAGACATACACTGATACCCAGTAACACAGACACACGCTTACACCAAGTAACAAAGACAGACACTGATACCCAGGAACACAGACACACACTGACACCAACTAACAAAGTCATACACTGACACCCAGTAACAAAGTCATACACTGACACCCAGTAACAAAGACATACACTGAAACCAAGTCACAAAGACATACACTGATACCCAGTAACACAGACACACACTTACACCAAGTAACACAGACATACACTGACACCAAGCAACAAAGACATACACTGATACCCAGTAACACAGACACACGCTTACACCAAGTAACAAAGACAGACACTGATACCCAGGAACACAGACACACACTGACACCAAGTAACAAAGTCATACACTGACACCCAGTAACAAAGTCATACACTGACACCCAGTAACACAAACACAGACGGACTCCAAGTAACAAAGGCACACACTTACACAAAGAAACACAGACACACACTGACACCCAGTATCACAGACACACACTTACACCAAGTAACACAGACGTACACTGACACCAAGTCACAAAGACACACACTGACACCCAGTAACAAAGACATACACTGACACCAAGTCACAAAGACATACACTGATATACAGTAACACAGACACCTCACTTACACCAAGTAACACAGACATACACAGACATCAAGTAACAAAGACATACTCTGATACCCAGTAACACAGACACACACTTACACCAAGTATCACAAACACACACGTACACCAAGTAACAAAGCCATACACTGACAACAAGTAACAAATACACACACACACACACCAAGTAACACAGACATAGACTGACACCAAGTAACAAAGACATACACTTACACCAAGTAACACAGACATACACTGACACCAAACAACAAAGACATACACTGATACCCAGTAACACAGACACACGCTTACACCAAGTAACAAAGACAGACACTGATACCCAGGAACACAGACACACACTGACACCAAGTAACAAAGACATACACTGACACCCAGTAACAAAGTCATACACTGACACCCAGTAACACAGACACACACGGACTCCAAGTAACAAAGGCACACACTTACACAAAGAAACACAGACACACACTGACACCCAGTAACACAGACACACACTTACACCAAGTAACACAGACATACACTGACACCAAGTAACAAAGACATACACTGATACCCAGTAACACAGGCACACACTTACACCAAGTAACACAGACATACACTGACACCAAGTAACAAAGACGTACACTGACACCAAGTAACAAAGACATACACTTACACCAAGTAACAAAGACACACACTTACACCAAGTAACCCAGACATACACTGAAACCAAGTAACAAAGACAGAAATTACACCAAGTAACAAAGACATACACTTACACCAAGTATTTTGACATACACTGACACCAAGTAACAAAGACATACACTGATACCCAGTAGCACAGACACACTCTTACACCAAGTAACAAAGACATACACAGACACCAAGTCACAAAGACACACACTGACACCCAGTAACAAAGACATACACTGAAACCAAGTCACAAAGACATACACTGATACCCAGTAACACAGACACACACTTACACCAAGTAACACAGACATACACTGACGCCAAGTCACAAAGACATACACTGATACCAAGTCACAAAGACATGCACTGATACCCAGTAACACAGACACACACTGACACCAAGTAACAAAGACATACACTTACACCAAGTAACAAAGACACACACTTACACCAAGTAACACAGCCATACGCTGACACCAAGTATTTTGACATACACTGAGACAAAGTAACAAAGACATACACTGATACCCAGTAACACAGACACACTCTGACACCAAGTGACACAGACATACACTGACACCAAGTCACAAAGACACACACTGACACCCAGTAACAAAGACATACACTGACACCAAGTCACAAAGACATACACTGATATACAGTAACACAGACACCTCACTTACACCAAGTAACAGAGACATACATGACACCAAGTAACAAAGACATACTCTGAAACCCAGTAACACAGACACACACTTACACCAAGTAACAAAGACAGACACTGATACCCAGTAACACAGACACACACTTCCACCAAGTAACAAAGACATACACTGACACCCAGTAACAAAGACATACACTAACACCCAGTAACACAGACACACACGGACACCAAGTAACAAAGACACACGCTTACACCAAGTAACACAGACACACACTGACACCCAGTAACACAAACAAACACACTGACACCAAGTGACACAGACATACACTGACACCAAGTAGCAAAGACACACACTTACACCAAGTAACAAAGACATACACTGATACCCAGGAACACAGACACACACTTACACCAAGTAACAAAGACAGACGCTGATACCCAGTAACACAGACACACACTTACTCCAAGTAACAAAGACATACACTGACACCCAGTAACAAAGACATACAGTGACACCCAGTAACACAGACACACACGGACACCAAGTAACAAAGACACACACTTACACCAAGTAACACAGACACACACTGTCACCCAGTAATACAAACAAACACACTGACACCAAGTGACACAGACATACACTGACACCAAGCAACAAAGACATACACTGACTCCAAGTAACACAGACACACAATGACACCAGGTATCACAAACACACACGTACACCAAGTAACAAAGACATACACTGACAACAAGTAACAAAGACACACACTTACACCAAGTAACACAGACATAGACTGACACCAAGTAACAAAGACATACACTGACACGAAGCAACAAAGACATACACTGATACCCAGTAACACAGACACACGCTTACACCAAGAAACAAAGACAGACACTGATACCCAGGAACACAGACACACACCGACACCAAGTAACAAAGTCATACACTGACACCCAGTAACAAAGTCATACACTGACACCCAGTAACACAGACACACACGGACATAAAGTAACAAAGGCACACACTTACACAAAGTAACACAGACACACACTGACACGAAGCAACAAAGACATACACTGATACCCAGTAACACAGACACACGCTTACACCAAGTAACAAAGACAGACACTGATACCCAGGAACACAGACACACACTGACACCAACTAACAAAGTCATACACTGACACCCAGTAACAAAGTCATACACTGACACCCAGTAACAAAGACATACACTGAAACCAAGTCACAAAGACATACACTGATACCCAGTAACACAGACACACACTTACACCAAGTAACACAGACATACACTGACACCAAGCAACAAAGACATACACTGATACCCAGTAACACAGACACACGCTTACACCAAGTAACAAAGACAGACACTGATACCCAGGAACACAGACACACACTGACACCAAGTAACAAAGTCATACACTGACACCCAGTAACAAAGTCATACACTGACACCCAGTAACACAAACACAGACGGACTCCAAGTAACAAAGGCACACACTTACACAAAGAAACACAGACACACACTGACACCCAGTATCACAGACACACACTTACACCAAGTAACACAGACATACACTGACACCAAGTAACAAAGACATACACTGATACCCAGTAACACAGGCACACACTTACACGAAGTAACACAGACATACACTGACACCAAGTAACAAAGACGTACACTGACAACAAGTAACGAAGACATACACTTACACCAAGTAACAAAGACACACACTTACACCAAGTAACCCAGACATACACTGAAACCAAGTAACAAAGACAGAAATTACACCAAGTAACAAAGATATACACTGACACCAAGTATTTTGACATACACTGACACCAAGTAACAAAGACATACACTGATACCCAGTAGCACAGACACACTCTTACACCAAGTAACAAAGACATACACAGACACCAAGTCACAAAGACACACACTGACACCCAGTAACAAAGACATACACTGAAACCAAGTCACAAAGACATACACTGATACCCAGTAACACAGACACACACTTACACCAAGTAACACAGACATACACTGACGCCAAGTTACAAAGACATACACTGATACCAAGTCACAAAGACATGCACTGATACCCAGTAACACAGACACACACTGACACCAAGTGACAAAGACATACACTGACACCAAGTAACAAAGGCATACACTTACACCAAGTAACAAAGACACACACTTACACCAAGTAACACAGCCATACACTGACACCAAGTATTTTGACATACACAGACACCAAGTAACAAAGACATACTCTGATACCCGTTAACACAGACACACACTTACACCAAGTATCACAAACACACACGTACACCAAGTAACAAAGACATACACTGACAACCAGTAACAAAGACAAACACTTACACCAAGTAACACAGACATAGACTGACACCAAGTGACAAAGACATACACTTACACCAAGTCACAAAGACACACACTTACACCAAGTTCCACAGACATACACTGACACCAAGTATTTTGACATACACTGACACAAAGTAACAAAGACATACACTGATACCCAGTAACACAGACACACTCTGACACCAAGTGACACAGACATACACTGACACCAAGTCACAAAGACACACACTGACACCCAGTAACAAAGACATACACTGACACCAAGTCACAAAGACATACACTGATACACAGTAACACAGACACCTCACTTACACCAAGTAACACAGACATACTCTGATACCCAGTAACACAGACACACACTTACACCAAGTAACAAAGACAGACACTGATACCCAGTAACACAGACACACACTTCCACCAAGTAACAAAGACATACACTGACACCCAGTAACAAAGACATACACTAACACCCAGTAACACAGACACACACGGACACCAAGTAACAAAGACACACGCTTACACCAAGTAACACAGACACACACTGACACCCAGTAACACAAACAAACACACTGACACCAAGTGACACAGACATACACTGACACCAAGTAACAAAGACACACACTTACACCAAGTAACAAAGACATACACTGATACCCAGGAACACAGACACACACTTACACCAAGTAACAAAGACAGACGCTGATACCCAGTAACACAGACACACACTTACTCCAAGTAACAAAGACATACACTGACACCCAGTAACAAAGACATACACTGACACCCAGTAACACAGACACACACGGACACCAAGTAACAAAGACACACACTTACACCAAGTAACACAGACACACACTGACAGCCAGTAACACAAACAAACACACTGACACCAAGTGACACAGACATACACTGACACCAAGCAACAAAGACATACACTGACTCCAAGTAACACAGACACACAATGACACCAAGTATCACAAACACACACGTACACCAAGTAACAAAGACATACACTGACAACAAGTAACAAAGACACACACTTACACCAAGTAACACAGACATAGACTGACACCAAGTAACAAAGACATACACTTACACCAAGTAACACAGACATATACTGACACGAAGCAACAAAGACATACACTGATACCCAGTAACACAGACACACGCTTACACCAAGTAACAAATACAGACACTGATACCCAGGAACACAGACACACACTGACACCAACTAACAAAGTCATACACTGACACCCAGTAACAAAGTCATACACTGACACCCAGTAACACAGACACACACGGACATAAAGTAACAAAGGCACACACTTACACAAAGTAACACAGGCACACACTGACACGAAGCAACAAAGACATACACTGATACCCAGTAACACAGACACACGCTTACACCAAGTCACAAAGACAGACACTGATACCCAGGAACACAGACACACACTGACACCAACTAACAAAGTCATACACTGACACCCAGTAACAAAGTCATACACTGACACCCAGTAACACAGACACACACGGACACCAAGTCACAAAGACACACACTGACACCCAGTAACAAAGACATACACTGAAACCAAGTCACAAAGACATACACTGATACCCAGTAACACAGACACACACTTACACCAAGTAACACAGACATACACTGACGCCAAGTCAGAAAGACATACACTGATACCAAGTCACAAAGACATGCACTGATACCCAGTAACACAGACACACACTGACACCAAGTAACAAAGGCATACACTTACACCAAGTAACAAAGACACACACTTACACCAAGTAACACAGACATACACTGACACCACGTATTTTGACATACACTGACACAAAGTAACAAAGACAATCACTGATACCCAGTAACACAGGCACACTCTGACACCAAGTGGCACAGACATAAACTGACACCAAGTCACAAAGACACACACTGACACCCAGTAACAAAGACATACACTGACACCAAGTCACAAAGACATACACTGATATACAGTAACACAGACACCTCACTTACACCAAGTAACACAGACATACACAGACACCAAGTAACAAAGACATACTCTGATACCCTGTAACACAGACACACACTTACACCAAGTAACAAAGACAGACACTGATACCCAGTAACACAGACACACACTTCCACCAAGTAACAAAGACATACACTGACACCCAGTAACAAAGACATACACTAACACCCAGTAACACAGACACACACGGACACCAAGTAACAAAGACACACGCTTACACCAAGTAACACAGGCACACACTGACACCCAGTAACACAAACAAACACACTGACACCAAGTGACACAGACACAGACTTACACCAAGTAACAAAGACATACACTGATACCCAGGAACACAGACACACACTTACACCAAGTAACAAAGACAGACACTGATACCCAGTAACACAGACACACACTTACTCCAAGTAACAAAGACATACACTGACACCCAGTAACAAAGACATACACTGACACCCAGTAACACAGACACACACGGACACCAAGTAACAAAGACACACACTTACACCAAGTAACACAGACACACACTGTCACCCAGTAACACAAACAAACACACTGACACCAAGTGACACAGACATACACTGACACCAAGCAACAAAGACATACACTGACTCCAAGTAACACAGACACACAATTACACCAAGTATCACAAACACACACTTACACCAAGTAACAAAGACATACACTGACAACAAGTAACAAAGACACACACTTACACCAAGTAACACAGCCATAGACTGACACCAAATAACAAAGACATACACTTACACCAAGTAACACAGACATACACTGACACGAAGCAACAAAGACATACACTGATACCCAGTAACACAGACACACGCTTACACCAATTAACAAAGACAGACACTGATACCCAGGAACACAGACACACACTGACACCAACTAACAAAGTCATACACTGACACCCAGTAACAAAGTCATACACTGACACCCAGTAACACAGACACACACGGACACCAAGTAACAAAGGCACACACTTCCACAAAGTAACACAGACACACACTGACACCCAGTAACACGGACACACACTTACACCAAGTAACACAGACATACACTGACACCAAGTAACAAAGACATACACTGATACCCAGTAACACAGGCACACACTTACACCAAGTAACACAGACATACACTGAAACCAAGTTACAAAGACATGCACTGACACCAAGTAACAAAGACATACACTTACACCAAGTAACAAAGACACACACTTACACCAAGTAACCCAGACATACACTGAAACCAAGTAACAAAGACAGACAATTACACCAAGTAACAAAGACATACACTTACACCAAGTATTTTGACATACACTGACACCAAGTAACAAAGACATACACTGATACCCAGTAGCACAGACACACTCTTACACCAAGTAACAAAGACATACACAGACACCAAGTCACAAAGACACACACTGACACCCAGTAACAAAGGCATACACTGAAACCAAGTCACAAAGACATACACTGATACCCAGTAACACAGACACACACTTACACCAAGTAACACAGACATACACTGACACCAAGTAACAAAGACATACACTGATACCAAGTCACAAAGACATACACTGATACCCAGTAACACAGACACACAATGACACCAAGTAACAAAGACATACACTGACACCAAGTAACAAAGGCATACACTTACACCAAGTAACAAAGACACACACTTACACCAAGTAACACAGACATAAACTGACACCAATTATTTTGACATACACTGACACAAAGTAACAAAGACATAGATATTGATGGATGGAGCATTTCTGACGTCCTGTCCCATGATGTTCTTTTTCTTGAGGCTGATGGTTGGGCCATATTCGTTGCAGGCAGCCGCAAAGCTGTCGATGAGACTCTGCAGCCACTCTTCAGTGTGAGATATTAATGCAGCATCGTCAGCAAAGAGGACTTCCCTGATGAGGACTTTCCGTACTTTGGTCTTCGCTCTTAGATGGGCAACCTGCCACCTGATTTTGTGTGGAGGAAAATTCCTTCTTCTGAAGGGTTGAACGTATGTGAGAGCAGCAGGGAGAAGAAGATCCCAAACAATGTAGGTGCGAGAACACAGCCCTGTTTCATGCCACTCAGGATAGGAAAGGGGTCTGATGAGGTGCCGTTATGTGAAATTGTGCCTTTCATATTGTCATGGAATGAGGTGATGATACTTAGTAGCTTTGGTGGACATCCAATCTTTTTTAGTAGTCTGAAGAGACCACGTCTGCTGACGAGGTCAAAGGCTTTGGTGAGATCTATGAAAGCAACGTAGAGGGGCATCTGTTGTTCACGGCATTTCTCCTGTAACTGGTAAAGGGAGAACAGCATGTCAATGTTGGATCTCTCTGCTCGAAAGCTACACTGTGCTTCAGGGTAGACACGCTCAGCCAGCTTCTGGAGCCTGTTTAATGCGACTCGAGTGAAGACTTTCCCCACTATCCTGAACAGGGAGATTCCACGGTAATTGTTGCAGTCACCGCGGTCACCCTTGTTCTTATAGAGGGTGGTGATATTGCCATCGTGCATGTCCTGTGGTACTGCTCCCTCGTCCCAGCACAGGCAAAGCAGTTCGTGGAGTGCTGGAAGTATTGCAGGCTTGGTACTCTTGATTAATTCAGGGGAATGCTGTGCTTCCCAGGTGCTTTTCTGCTGGCTAGAGAATGAATGGCATCACTGAGTTCCGATTTTGTTGGCTGTACGTCCAGCTCAGACTGGCAGAGACAAGGCTGCATTGAGGGGGGTCTCAGTGACAACATTTTCCCTGGAGCACAGTTCTAGGTAGTGCTCCACCCAGCGGTCCATTTACTTCCGTTGGTCAGTGATTATGTCCCCTGATTTAGATTTGAGGGGGGCGATCTTCTTGATGGTTGGCCCAAATGCTCTATTAATGCATTCCTCTGATGTTTCCATTGTCAGAGGCCAGCTGAATATGACTGCATAGGTGTTGCCAGAAGTCATTTGCACAGTGCCTGGCTGTTCTTTGTGCAGCGCTTCTGGCTGCTTCAAGAGCTACGGATGTTAACTCGCTGGGGGCTTTCTTGTAGTTCAACAGTGCAATGCGCTTAGCGGCTATGACAGGTTCCAGCTCTTCAAAGTGAAATTGAAACCAGTCTGCATTCTGCTTCACACGTATGCCAAAGTTGATCATAGCTGAGTCATAGATGACATCTCTGATGTGGGCCCACTTGGTCACTGTATCCCCTGTAGGAGTATTTTGAAGGACTTTATCAAGTGAATTTAGAAACTTACAAAACAGCTGTGGATAAGAAATTCTGCTCCTGTTGATGCGCGGGCGGCCCTTCCACTTGGAGTGATGCAGCTTCTTTGGTTTGAGTCTAACCTTGCTGCATACCACACACTGCACACCACACACATCCTTGTCCACTCAACACAGTATTGGAATGGCAGTAAAGTAAGCTTGTTTGCAGCTTGCTGTGAAATGGCATGAGACTGACAACTCTTGGTGTGAAATAGAACTGCAAGAGGGAAATTGATTGAAAATAAAAAGGTCGGTGGGAATGTAAGTTGTGAGGGGGATACAAGGGGCCGGATTTTATTTGGTTCACTCCCCCCGAGATTCAGGCCCTGCTCCAATTCTGGTCTTTTGAGCATCGCTGATTTTTATCGCTCCACCGCTGGCAGCTGTGCCATCAGCTGTCCAGGCCCGAAGCCTGAGATTTCCCTCCCTGAACTCTCTGCCTCTCGACCTCTCTTCCCTCCTTTAAAACACTCATGGAAGCCTACTTCTGTGACCAAGCTTTTGGCCATCGGCTCTAATAAGGTCTTGTGTGGCTTGGGGGTCAAAATTTGCTTTCCGACACTCCTGTGAAGTGCCATGGGACGCTGTATTACGTTAAAGGTGCTCGATAAATTTACACACAAGTTGTTGTTGTTTTTGGTCTGGAATGTATTGCCTGAGATGATGGTGGAAGGAGACTCAATCGTAAGGTTGAAAAGGGAATTTCGATAAATAGTTGAAAGGAAATGAAAGAGCTGCCACAGACATGATGGGCCTCCCTGGTTGGAGATGTCGTCGTCGTCATCCTTCCTTCTATGCGAGATGATGGACTTGCAGCAAATCCATTGGTGATGGGATAGTTTCCCATGGTGCACTTTGTTTGATAGCTGAAGAGGTCAATCTGTGAGAGGCAGGTTCTTCCACAAGTGACACATATGAGGTGGGATTATCAGGTGTCGCTGTTTTCCATGTTGGCACCTGCTGTCAAGCTGCTGTAGTCACTGATTGTCATGGTGACGCACACATCAGTCCAGGGGTAATATCACCATTTCCCTCTGTTGTTGGCCATTGTCTCCCATGTGTGAAAATCGATGTTTTGGGCCTTCATGTCCTGCTTGCAGGCATCCTTGAAGTGGGGCTTAGGGCATCCAACTGGTCTTCTGTCTCCGGCGACCTCCCCATACAGAATACCCTTGGGAATGTGTCATCTTCCATCCTGCGAACGTGCCTGAGCCAGCAAAGTCACCTCTGCTTGACGAGTGTGAGCATACTCGGGAGATTTGCTTTTGAAAGCATTGTTACATTTGTGATTTTGTCCAGTGTTTATTTGCGCAGTGTCTCACTGTCTTTTGCACAACTGCCTTGGCTAATTTCAAGTCATATAATGTTCTGGCTGCTGGTTTGATGTTGTGCATCAGGTCGGTTCTGCTTTTTGCTTCAATAACAGATGTCATCTCTGCTGAGTAGGTGGGGAAGAGACAGTTGCCCACCTCCTTCTGGAATGTGTCTTTGCAAAGCAGGTGTGGAAAGAGATGCAGTGTTTTTTGTCAAGGTTCATCCCAAGCAGCTCTGTAACACAGGAGTCTGTGCTCTATGGGCTGTTCCCAGGGACGCACACCGAGACAAACATCAACTGCTGCTGGAGGACTATCAATTCGGTGAAAGACACTCTTTGGTCTGCCCTAAACTTGCTGGTCTTCCAGCGCAAAAAGTTGTCCACAACCGAGTGTTGCAGACTGGCACATTCCAAGGTCCAGGACTACGTGCTGAGGGACGCACTAAAGCTTGGGGTAGCTGCTGCAAAGGCTTAATGGAGAAAGACCATTGTGTAAGGTCCTCCCGCCATAGTGAACTAAGGAACTGGACCCATGGGAAACCCATCGGGCTGTATACACCAAATATGGTGTTGCTGTAAAATGTACATGGCAGGTAAAATGGAATGGAAGGGTTGTGAGGCAACTCACTCCTCTATTAAAGAAAACTGATTTTCTTTCACACTTTTTGGAATATCATAGAGTCATGGAGAGATACAGCACTAAAACAGGCCCTTCGGCCCACCGAGTCTCTGCTGACCACCAATCACCCATTTCCATTAATCCTACATTAATCCCATATTCCCTACCACATCCCCACCTTCCCTCAATTCTCCGACCACCTACCAACACTCGGGGCAATTTACAATGGCCAATTTACCTATCAACCGGCAAGTCTTTGGCTGTGGGAGGAAACCCGAGCACCCGGCGAAAACCCACGTGGTCACAGGGAGAACTTGCAAACTCCACACAGGCAGTACCCAGAACTGAACCCGAGTCGCTGGAGCTCTGAGACTGCAGTGGTTTTTTCCACATTTTTATGAATAAAGTATATTTTGGAAAAACAAAATTCTTAATGAAGTAGGCGCAGTCCATGGGTGCACCTCCTTCGCTATCTTTCACCACCACCCTAACGGTGTTACGCACCCCCTGGGCTGGAGCTCTGGTGTTGGTTGCAGCTATTTTTACTTGACGTTTTCCTGGGACAATTACTAAATCCTCAACTGACAGGGAAACCACCACCACGGTCGATCTCCAATCCCAAAGGGCGGAATGCCCGAAATACGGTGCTGAAACCACCTCCCACCCCCTCAAAAAAACACAAAAACAGCACCTGCATTATCAAACGCCACTGATCACGGTCTCTCCCCTGCCAGCTAAGTCCAAGCATTGAGGTGGAGAAGTGCGTACTTGGAGCTGCGTAGAAACGAGCACGAGTGCTTATAGCAAAAAATATTTGGGAGCAGAAACACTGTCCAGCAACAGCTAGTAAATTCTATTTTTGATTCATATAATCAGGGGTGAGCTCAAAAGCAGACCCCCAACTATCACAAATTCCGCAGTTGAGTATCCCACATTTGAAGACATCGCAGGCATCAGCAAACCCACAGGACAATAGGTTAGCCTCATCCTGGGAGAACTTTTTTCATTATTTCCAAAATATACTTTATTCATAAAAATCTGTAAAAATTACATTCCCAAACAGTTTAAAACAGCATCAAGTCAAAAAATACAAACAGTGCAAAGGTGATCAGTTTCCTTCTATACAATCATGAGTTGCCTCACAACCCTTCCATTTCATTGTCATTTTACATTTACAGCACACAGAATTTTCCCGATACAGTTCGAGGGGTTTCCCATGGATCCAGCCCCTCAGTTCAGCTTGGTGGGCGGACCTTACACTGTGGTCTTTCCCCATTGAGCCTTTGCTGCGGCTGCCCCAAGCTTAAGTGCGCCCCTCAGCACGTAGTCCTGGACCTTGAGCCAGTCTGCAACATTCGATCACAGACAACTCTTCGCACTGGAAGAGCAGCAAGTTTCGGGCAGACCAAAGGGCATCTTTTGCTGAATTGTTAGTCCTCGAGCAGCAGTGGATGTTTGTATCAGTGTGCGTCCCTGGGAACACCCCGTAGAGCACAGACTCCTGCGTGACTGAGCTGCTTGGAATTAACCATGACAAAAACCACTACTTTTTTTCCCAAAATATACGTTATTCATAAAAATCTGTAAAAATTACATTGTCAAACAGTTTCAAACAGCACCAAAAAATACAAACATTGCAAGGGAGATCAGTTTCCTTCAATACTATCATGAGTTTCTTCACAACCCTTCCATTTCACAATTGTCATGTCAATTACAGTTTTACATTTACAGCAATTGAGAATATTAACGATACAGTTCGAGGGGTTTCCCATGGATCCAGCCTCTCAGTTCAGCTTGGTGGGGGGACCTTACACTGTGGTCTTTCCCCATTGAGCCTTTGCTGCGGCTGCCCCAAGCTTTAGTGCGTCCCTCAGCACGTAGTCCTGGACCTTGGAATGTGCCAGTTTGCAACATTCAGTGGTGGACAACTCTTTGCGATGGAAGACCAGCAAGTTTCGGGCAGACCAAAGGGCGTCTTTCACCGAATTGATAGTCCTCCAGCAGCGGTTGATGTTTGTCTCGGTGTGCGTCCCTGGGAACAGCCTGTGGAGCACAGACTCCTGTGTTGCAGAGCTGCTTGGGATGAACCTCGACAAAAACCACTGCATCTCTTTCCACACCTGCTTTGCAAAGACACATTCCAGGAGGAGGTGGGCGACCATCTCTTCCCCACCACAGCCAACGCGGGGGCACTGGGCGGAACGGGCGAGACTTCGGGTGTGCATGAAGGATCTGACGGGAAGGGCCCTTCTCACCACCAGCCAAGCTACGTCTTGGTGCTTGTTTGAAAGTTCTGGTGATGAGGCATTCGGCCAAATGACTTTGACGGTCTGCTCGGGGAACCATCCGACAGCATCCACCATCTCATTTTCCCGTAGGGCCTTGAGGACATTCCGTGCAGACCACTGCCTGATGGACCGGTGGTCAAAGGTGTTTTCCCGCAAAAACTGCTCCACGAAGGATAGTCCGGCACGGCCCAACTGCATGGAGCGTTCCGCTGCAATGTGCCCAGGCCCATCCTTCGCAACACCAGCGACAGATAGAAGCTCAGCACGTAGTGACACTTGGAGTTTGCGTACTGGAGATCTACACACAGCTTGATGCAGCCGCACACGAAGGTAGTCATCAGGATGAGGGCCACGTTGGGTACATTTTTCCCGCCCTTGTCCAGAGGTTTGGACATCGTGTCCCACTGGACCCGGTCCATTTTAGATCCCCCAGATGAAGCAGAAAATGGCTCGGGTGACTGCCACGGCGCAGGTGTGGGGTATGGGCCAGACCTGCGCCATGTCGAGCAACAACGTGAGCGCCGCGCACCTGATGACCAGGTTCTTACCCACAATGGAGAGAGGTCGCTGCCTCCACATGCCCAACTTTTGTCGTACCTTGGCTACTCGCTCCTCCCATGTTTTGTTGCACGCCCCGGCCCTTCCAAACCATATCCCCAGCACCTTCAGGTAATCTGACCTGGCGGTGAAGGGGACAAAGGATCGGTCAGCCCAGTTCCCAAAGAACATGGTCTCGCTCTTGCCGTGGTTAACTTTGGCTCCCGAGGCCAGTTCGATCTGGTCGCAGACGCTCATCAGTCTGCACACGGACAGCCGATCCGAGCAGAAGACGGCGACGTCATCCATGTACAGGGAGGTTTTAACCTGAGTGCCTCCGCTGCCTGGGATTGTCACCCCTCTTATGCTCGCATCCTTCCTAATAGACTCAGCAAAGGGTTCAATACAGCAAACAGACAAGTCTGGGGAGAGAGGACAGCCCCGTCTGACTCCAGATTGGATCGGGAAACTTTCCGATTCCCACCCGTTGATTGAGACTGCGCTACTGATGTTTGTGTAGAGCAGTTGGATCCAATTGCAGATTCCCGCCCCAAACCCCATTTTGGAAAGCACGTCCATCATGTAGGTGTGCGATATCCTGTCAAAAGCCTTCTCCTGGTCCAGGCTGATGAGGCAGGTGTCCACCCTCCTGTCCCGTACTTAGGCGATCTTGTTGCGCGAGACTATCAGAGATCTTCCTGCCGGGTCCAGTACAGGTCTGATCGGGGTGAATCACCAACTCCAGAGCAGATTTGACTCGACTGGCTATGACTTTGGACAGAATATTGTAGTTTACATTAAGCAGTGAGATGGGCCGCCAATTTCTGATTTCTGCCCTCTCCCCCTTCTGCTTCTAAATGAGGGTGATGATGCCTTTCCTCATGGATTCTGACATGCTGCCGGCCAGGAGCATACTCTCGTATACTTCCAGCAGGTCCGGGCCGACCCAGTCCCATTGGGCCGAGTACAATTCGACCAGTAAGCTGTCGCTCCCGCGAGTTTTACTCATCTCGAAGGATTCGACGGCCTTTGTCAGTTCGTCCAGAGTTAGCGGCTTGTCCAATCTCTCCCTCCTGCTGTCATCTAAGACCTCTGTGATAGATGACAGGAAGGACTGGGAGGCTCTGCTGTCTGTGGGCTTCGCGTCATACAGCCCAGCATAAAAGGATTTGCTGATCCTTAGTATGTCGGACTGCGAAGACATTACCGAGCCATCTTCTTCCTTCAGGCTGCTGATAACAGAGCTCTCTCTGTGTACCTTTTGGAAGAAGTAACGCGGGCACATCTCATCCTGCTCGATGGAGCGGACTCTGGACCGGAATATGATCTTGGAGGCCTCCTTGGCAAAGAGCGAGGCCTGCTGGCTCTTCACCTCTTGGAGGTCCTCTTTGACCTCGACCCCCATTGACTGAAACCGGAGTAGATTTTGCATAATTTTCTGGAGTCGGGACATTTCTCTCTGTCTCTCTCTCGCCCTCTGAACACCTTTGTGGATGAAGAACCTCTTGATGTTCTCCTTGATCGCTTCCCACCAGTGAACTGGAGACTCAAAGCGGGGTTTCACGGTCCTCCAACCCTTGTAATCCCTTTTGAGTTCCTCAACGTTCTCTGGGGTCAGCAGTGTAGCATTGAGTTTCCACGTCCCTCTGCCAACCCGCTGGTCATCCTGTAAGTGACAGTCGGCCAGTAAGAGGCAGTGGTCGGAGAAGAACACCGGCTTGACGTCTTTGGATCCGACCGTGACAGCATGGGACACAAACAGGAAGTCAATCCTGGAAAGGGCAGACCCGTCGGATCTTGACCATGTGTATCTGCGCTGCGCTCCGTCTGCAGGTTTGCTGAAGACGTCGTGCAGTTTGGCATCTTTAACTGTTTCTATTAGGAATCTGGACGCAGCGTCCAGTTTGCTGTCATCACTGCCGGATCGTCCAGCCGCATCGATGATGCAGTTGAAGTCGCCGCCTAGGATGACCAGCCTGGACGTCGCCAGCAGCAGTGGGAGCTGCTGGAAGACGGTCAGCCGCTCGCTGCGTTGTACCGGGGCGTAGACGTTGATCAACCGGAGCGGAGCGTTGTTGTCCATCACGTCTGCTACGAGGAGGCGACCACCCACCACCTCCTTAACTTCGGAGATGGTGAAGTTCCCTCCCCGCAGCAGAATACCCAGGCCGGCGGAACGGCAATCATTACCCCCCGACCAGATCGATGGCCCGTGGGAACGCCATCGCGACCACTGCCTGTCGGTGCTGAGGTGTGGTATTCCACACTCCTGCAGAAACAGTTGGTCAGCTTTGACCTTGGCAATGTAATCCAAGGTTGAAATACATCACGTAGTAGATTTAATGCTCCGCGCATTAATAGAAGCAATTCTTACACCCATTTTTTAAAAGTTATTTGTTGCTTCCCATACCATTTGTCCTTGCTAGTCCCAGTCCTTCGGGATGTTCCTGCATACCCATCGTGTGCGCAAGCAGTTTCACGTTGGTTATGCTCAGAAACACCTCCTGCTTTTTCATGCAGTGTTTGTTCCGCTCGGGAAACATTGGGGGGGTCTTGTAGGCAGAGAGGATTGGGTTTTCCTCAGCTGCTTCCATCTGTTCCTCCTCGAAAACATCACTGCTCCCGGCTTCCCGGAGCTGAGGTGCGCCAGACGTGTTTTTGCTCCAGGTGTCCCGGAGCTGAGATGCGTTGGCCACGTCGTTACGTGTGGCACATTGTGATTGGGGCAAGCCGGGCCCACCACTGCTTCCAGTGCCCGGGGGCTGGGATGCTTCATCATCCATCTCGGAGTTCTGCCGTCTCCTTAGAAGGGGCTGTCGTTCCAGCATTCCCCCGTCCAGTGAAGAGGAGTTGTTGCAGTCTGATTCAGAAGATAGCCTCCTCTTGCCACTGGTTTGGGTGGTAAATCAGCCAATTGCAACTTTCCAAACATAGCCTCCCAGTTGTTTCATGTGTTCCTTCCAAGTGTCCCAATAGACCAGAACCTCAGCAAGGTAAACTGCACAGTTAGGAACACTGGCCACTATTGGGTTCACTAGACTCTGAAAGGTTTTTCAACTACCGATTAATCTGTATGGTATCACTTGACATTGGAAAAACCCGTCCAGTGTGACAAAAGCTGATATTTCTTTAGCTCGGGGTGTTAAAGGAACTTGCCAGTATCCCTTTAACAAATCTATCTTTATAAGAAACATGGCACTGCCCAGTCTGTCAATACAGTCTTCCAAGTAAGGAATTTGGTAGGTGTCTGCCTTTGTTACGGCATTAACATTTCTGTAGTCTATGCAAGGGCTGGTTGATCCATCAGGTTTAGGAGACAATGCTATTGGTGAACTCCAGCTGCGTTGACTAGGTTCCATTAAGTTGTTTTCCAGCATGTATTGGATTTCTGCTTTTACTTTGGACTTAAGCAGTAAGGATGCTGTTTTATAGGAAAGGATTCCCCTACATCCACATCATGTGTGGCCAAGGTTATACATTCAGGGTTATCCCTTCAGAAATACTAGCAGGAGTCGGCCATTCAGCCCCTCAAGCCTTCCCCACCATTCAATAAGATCATGGCTGATCTGTCCCAGCCCTCAACTCCTCTTTCGGGCCTGCTCTGCATACCCCTCGACTACCTGAGATTTTAAAAAATCTATCTACCTCCTCCTTAAATATATTTAGTGACCTAGCCTCCACAACTCTCTGAGGTAGAGAATTCCAGAGACTCACCACCCTCTGAGAGAAGAAATTCCTTCGCATCTCAGTTTTAAATGTGTGCCCCTTTAGTCTGTAATTATGTGCCCTAGTTCGAGATTCCCCCACTAGTGGAAACATATTCTGAACATCTACCCTGTCGAGCCCCCTCAAAATCTTATGTGTTTCAATCAGATCATCTCTCATTCTTCTAAACTCCAATGAATAAAGGCCTAACCTGTTTAGCCGTTCTTGATAAGACAAACCCTTCATCCCAGCAATCAGCCTAGTGAACCTTTTCTGAACTGCCACCACTGCTAGTTTTTCCTTCCTTAAATACGAGGACCAAAACTGTATGCAGTACTCCAGGTGTGGCCTCGCCAACACCCTGTACAGTTGTAACAAGACTTCCCTATTTTTAAACTCTAACCCCCTAGCAATAAAGGCCAAAATTCCATTTGCCTTCCTAATTATTTGCTGCATCTGCATGCTAACTTTTTATGTTTCATGTCCAAGAACACCCAGATCTGTGAGAACAGAATTTAGATTTTAGAATTTTTAAGAACAGAATTACAAGCAACATTTAAGATGAAACAATTAATCAATCATGTATTGCTAACAAGCTAGCTTCAGTGCTGCAGGGAGGGACAGCTTATCAGAAATAAATTCATAACTTCAGGGCTGCAGAGGCAAATTGGCCTTGCAGCTGGTACAGCGAGAGAGAGAGGGAGAGAGAGAGAGAGGGAGAGAGAGAAACATTGTGCTTCAACAGCACTCTTCTTATCTCATCACCCAGACATGACACAATCCTAGGGAACAGTTAGTATGCGAAACATACTGACCAGGCTAATACACGCCCCCTTGTCCGAGAGTGGCTCAGCCTACCCTTCTGATTCAGCAAGTTGCTGAGCTTTTGCTTCTATAATATATTGTTTAAGTGTTATTTGAGTAGATGGACCCATATAATCCCAGTGAATATATATACATTCATATACAAGTTGATCAGTCGAGAGAAGGTTATCATAGAATGATAAAAGGGGGGAATGTGGAAGTGAGCAGAACGGCATGGCACTATGCTTAATGGGAAATGTAGCCAAGTTAGGAATAGTAGCTTTGCTGAGCTTTGATAGTATGACTTTAAGTGGCAGAAACCACAATGAAATAGTTAAAAGTAAAGGCTGACTGTGAGATTGTAAAGACTGGCCGACACTGGTAATTGCAAGGATATCTGTTCTTTTATGGCCTGATTGTGTGACTCCCTGTGGTTTGGAACAAAAGGACTCCTGTGAAACATGCTGTCCATCCCTGTGTGAATGATAAGGAATGAAGGGCCCCTCTTATCTTAGTGTACGGCCATGGCTTGATGTGACTGCAGACTGTATGAAGCACTCAGGAATGCAAAATTGATAAGACAGCAGGATGCGCCGCAATTACCAGTCACAAGGTGGAGACAGAACTCATGATAAATGTAAGGAGTGAGACCAGAGTGTTTACTGTAGATTCCTCTGGTTCCTGCCAATTTATCTTGCTTGTCTGCTTTCTTTTATCTTGCTGGTGCAAAACAATATTATGTTAGTAACGAGTATATATTGAGAATGGAGTGCATTGTTAACCTCAGTAACAGATGTACTGCACATTACCACGTGGTTGAAGTTGAATTGTACAGCACTGATTGTATAAACAAGGAGGTGTAGCATGGATCTTAATGTATAAACAGTAGTATCTGTATCACAAACGGTCACTTACTCTGGTGGACCCGACAGACTCTGTTGGAGTCAGTGCCGCTGTGTCAGAGTAAGTCCGCCGGTTAATGCGCAAATAAAGTAATTGATTTTTCCTACACATCCGACTCGGTATATTTACTGAACCAGACTGAAGGCAAAAAGAACTCAGATTTACAGATCCCTCTACTGCAGTCTTTTGTAGTCTTTCTCCATCTAAATAATAATGTGCCTTTTTATTTTCCGACCAAAATGGATGACCTCACACTTTCCCACTTTGAACTCCATCTGCCAAGTTTTTGCCCATTCACTTAACCTATCTATATCCCTTTGCAGATTATTTGTGTCTTCATCACAACATGCCTGCCCACCTATTTTTGTATCTTCAGCAAATTTGGATACACTACACTCTGTCCCTTCCTCCAAGTCATTAATATAGATAGTAAATAGTTAAGGCACCAGGACCGATCTTTGCGGCACCCTGCTAAAGACCCATTGATCCCGACTCTGCCTTCTGTGTGTTAGCCAATCCTCAATCATTGCCAACACATTACCCCCAATACCCTGTGCTCTTATTTTGTGCAATAATCTTTTATGTGGCACCTTATCGAACGCCTTCTGAAAATCCAAATACACAACATCTACAGGTTCCCCTTTATCCGCTCTGCTTGTTATATCCTCAAAGAACTCTAAAAAATTTATCAAACATGATTTCTCTTTCATAAAACCATGTTGACTCTGTTTGATTGCATTATGTTTTTGTAAATGTCCTGCGATTTCTTCCTTAATAATGGAGTCCAGAATTTTCACAACAACAGGTGTTAAGCTAACTGGTCTCTAGTTTCCTGCTTTCTGTCTCCCTCCTTTCTTGAATAGGGGCGTCACATTAGCGGTTTTCCAATCTGCTGGTACCCTACCGGAATCCAGTGAGTTTTGGTATATTATGACCAATGCCTCCACTTTCTCTGCAGCCACTCCTTTTAAAACCCTTGGATGCAGGCCATCTGGTCCTGGCGACTTGTCTGCCTTTAGTCCCATCGGTTTGTCCAGCACCTTTTCCCTTGTGATAGAGATTGTTACAAGTTCCTCCCATTTACACCTTGCTCATCTATTATTGTTGGGATGTTTATAATGTCCTCCACCATGAAGACCGATGCAAAATATTGGTTTAAATTATCTGCCATTTCCCTGTTCCCTGTTATTCATTCCCGAGTCTCATCCTCGAAGGGTCCCACACTTACTTTAATTACTCTCTTTTAATATTCCCAGAGAAGTTCTTACTGTTTGTTTTTATATTTCTTGCCAATTTACTTTCAAAATAAATTTTTCCCTCTTTATTAGTTTTTTAGTCATCACCTGCTGGTTTCTAAAAAAATTCCCAATCCTCTGGCCTACCACTAGCTTTTGCTGCTTTGTACGCCTTTGCTTTTGATTTGATACTCTCCTTAACTTCCTTTGTTATCCACGGGTGGTTCATCGTTCTCTTTGAGTCCTTCCTTCTGACTGGAATAAATGTTTGCTCAGTGTTATGAAATATCTGCCACTGCTCATCTAATGTCTTTCCCTGTCGTCTATTTTCCCAGCCCGCTTTAGAGAACTCTTTCTTCATACCTCTGTAATTGCCCTTGTTTCAGTTGAGACACTGGTTTGAGACCCGAGTTGCTCACCCTCAAACTGAATTTGAAATTCGACCATGTTATGATCACTTTCCCATGGAGGATCCTTAACTACGAGATCTCTTATTAATCCTACCTCATTACACATTACCAAATCTAAAATAGCCTGATCCTGGGTAGGTTCTGCAATGTATTGTTCTAAGAAACAATCCCTGATGCACTCTATAAATTCGTCTTCCATGCCACCCTTGACAATTTGATTTGTCCAGTCTATATGCAGGTTAAAATCACCCATGATAATTGCAGTGCCCCTCTTACACGCCTCCATTATTTCCTGATTAATATTTTGTCCTACCGAGAGGCAACTCCTCGGGGACTATAAACCACTCCCACCCGTAATTTTTTTGCCTTGCTATTCCTTATTTCCACCCAAACTGATTCTACATCTTGATCTATTATACCTATATCATTAATCACAACAGCACTGATCCCTTCCTTTACTAACAAAGCTACCCCACCTTCTTTTCCTTTAGAATTAGAATTAGAAATAGAATTAGAATTAGGACATTACAGCGCAGTACAGGCCCTTCGGCCCTCGATGTTGCGCCGATCATCTGACCTACACTATTCCATTTACATCCATATGTCTATCCAATGACCACTTAAATGCCCTTAAAGTTGGCGAGTCTACTACTGTTGCAGGCAGGGCGTTCCACGCCCCTACTACTCTCTGCGTAAAGCAACTACCTCTGACATCTGTCCTATATCTTTCACCCTCAACTTAAAGCTATGTCCCCTCGTGTTTGCCATCCTCATCCGAGGAAAAAGACTCTCACTATCCACCCTATCTAACCCTCTGATTATCTTGTATGTCTCTATTAAGTCACCTCTCCTCCTCCTTCTCTCTAACGAAAACAACCCCAAGTCCCTCAGCCTTTCCTCGTAAGACCTTCCTTCCATACCAGGCAACATCCTAGTAAATCTCCTCTGCACCCTTTCCAAAGCTTCGACATCCTTCCTATAATGCGGTGACCAGAACTGCACGCAATACGCCAGGTTCGGCCTCACCAGAGTTTTGTACAGCTGCATCATGACCCCGTGGCTCCGAAACTCGATCCCCCTACTAATAAAGGCTAACACACCATATGCCTTCTTAACAGCCCTATTAACCTGGGTAGCAACTTTCAGGGATTTATGTACCTGGATACCAAGATCTCTCTGCTCATCTACACTACCAAGAATCTTCCCATTAGCCCAGTACTCTGCATTGCTGTTACTCCTTCCAAAGTGAATCACCTCACACTTCTCCACATTAAACTCCATTTGCCATCTCTCAGCCCAGCTCTGCAGCCTATCTATGTCCCTCTGTACCCTACAACACCCTTCGACACTATCCACAACTCCACCGACCTTCGTGTCATCCGCAAATTTACTAACCCACCCTTCTACACCCTCATCCAGGTCGTTTATAAAAATGACAAACAGCAGTGGCCCCAAAACAGAACCTTGCGGTACACCACTAGTAACTAAACTCCAGGATGAACATTTGCCATCAACCACCACCCTCTGTCTTCTTTCAGCTAGCCAATTTCTGATCCAAAGCTCTAAATCACCTTCAACCCCATACTTCCGTATTTTCTGCAATAGCCTACCGTGGGGAACCTTATCAAACGCCTTCCTGAAATCCATATACACCACATCCACGGCTTTACCCTCATCCACCTGTTTGGTCACCTTCTCGAAAAACTCAATAAGGTTTGTGAGGCACGACCGACCTTTCACAAAACCGTGCTGACTATCGCAAATGAACTTATTCCTTTCAAGATGATTATAAATCCTATCTCTTATAACCTTTTCCAACATTTTACCCACAACCGAAGTAAGGTTGACAGGTCTGTAATTACCAGGGCTGTCTCTACTCCCCTTCTTGAACAAGGGGACAACATTTGCTATCCTCCAGTCCTCCGGCACTACTCCTGTCGACAATGACGACTTAAAGATCAACAACAACGGCTCTGCAATCTCCTCCCTGGCTTCCCAGAGAATCCTAGGATAAATCCCATCTGGCCCGGGGGACTTATCTATTTTCACTCTTTCCAAAATTGCTAACACCTCCTCCTTGTGAATCTCAATCCCATCTAGTCTAGTAGGCTGTATCTCAGAAATCTCCTCGGCAACATTTTCTTTTTCTACTGTAAATACTGACGAAAAATATTCATTTAACGCTTCCCCTATCTCCTCTGATTCCGCACACAACTTCCCACTACTATCCTTGATTGGCCCTGTTCTAACTCTTATCATTCGTTTATTCCTGATATACCTATAGAAAGCCTTAGGGTTTTCTTTGATCCTATCCGCCAATGACTTCTCGTGTCCTCTCCTTGCTCTTCTTAGCCCTCCCTTTAGATCCTTCCTGGCTAGCTTGTAACTCTCAAGCGCCCTAACTGAGCCTTCACGTCTCATCCTAACATAAGCCGCCCTCTTCCTCTTGACAAGCGCTTCAACTTCTTGAGTAAACCACGGCTCCCACGCTCGACAACTTCCTCCCTGCCTGACAGGTACATACTTATCAAGGACACGCATTAGCTGCTCCTTGAATAAGCTCCACATTTCGTTTGTGCCCATCCCCTGCAGTTTCCTTCCCCATCCTACACATCCTAAATCTTGCCTAATCGCGTCATAATTTCCTTTCCCCCAGCTGTAATTCTTGCCCTGCGGTATATACCTGTCCCTGCCCATCGCTAAGGTAAACCTAACCGAATTGTGATCATTATCGCCAAAGTGCTCACCTACATCTAAATCGAACACCTGGCCGGGTTCATTACCCAGTACCAAATCCAATGTGGCATCGCCCCTGGTTGGCCTGTCCACTTACTGTGTCAGAAAACCCTCCTGCACACACTGGACAAAAACAGACCCATCTAAAGTACTCGAACTATAGTATTTCCAGTCAATATTTGGAAAGTTCAAGTCCCCAATAACCACCTACCCTGTTACTCTCGCTCCTGTCGAGAATCATCTTCGCTATCCTTTCCTCTACATCTCTGGAACTATTCGGAGGTCTATAGAAAACTCCCAACAGGGTGACCTCTCCTCTCCTGTTTCTAACCTCGGCCCATACTACCTCAGTAGACGAGTCCTCAAACGTCCTTTCTGCCGCTGTAATACTTTCCTTGATTAACAATGCTACACCCCCCCCCCCCCCTCTTTTACCCTCTTCTCTGTTCTTTCTGAAACATCTAAATCCCGGAACCTGCAACATCCATTCCTGCCCCTGCTCTACCCATGTCTCCGAAATGGCCACAACATCAGGATCCCAGGTACCAACCCATGCTGCAAGCTCACCCACCTTATTCCGGATGCTCCTGGCGTTGAAGTAGACACACTTTAAACCAAGTTCTTGCTTGCCAGTGCCCTCTTGCGTCCCTGTAACCTTATCCCCTACCTCACTACTCTCAACAGCCTGTGCACTGGAACTACAATTTAGGTTCCCATTCCCCTGCTGATTTAGTTTAAACCCCCCCGAAGAGCACTAACATATCTCCCCCCCAGGATATTGGTACCCCTCTGGTTCAGGTGAAGACCATCCTGTTTGTAGAGGTCCCACCTACCCCAGAAAGAGCCCCAATTATCCAGGAAACCAAAACCCTCCCTCCTACACCATCCCTGCAGCCACGTGTTCAACTCCTCTCTCTCCCTATTCCTCTCTTCGCTAGCACGTGGCACAGGCAACAACCCAGAGATAACAACTCTGGTTGTTCTCGCTCTAAGCTTCCACCCTAGCTCCCTGAATTTCTGCCTTAAATCCCCATCTCCCTTCCTACCTATGTCGTTGGTGCCTATGTGGACCACGACTTGGGGGTGCTCCCCCTCCCCCTTAAGGATCGCAAAAACACGATCGGAGACATCACGTACCCTGGCACCTGGGAGGCAACACACCAACCGTGAGTCTCTCTCGTTCCCACAAAACCTCCTATCTGTTCCCCTAACTATGGAGTCCCCAATGACTAATGCTCTGCTCCTCTTCCCTTTTCCCTTCTGAGCAACAGGGACAGACTCTGTGCCAGAGACCTGCACCCCATTGCTTACCCCTGGTAAGTCGTCCCCCCCAACAGTATCCAAAACGGTATACCTGTTGTTGAGGGAAACGGCCACAGGGGATCCCTGCACTGCCTGCTGGTTCCCTTTCCTTCCCCTGACGGTAACCCATCTACCTACTTCTTTTACCTGAGGTGTGACTGCCTCCCTATAACTCCTGTCAATAATCCCCTCCGCCTCCCGAATGATCCGAAGTTCATCCAGCTCCAGCTCCAGTTCCCTAACGCGGTCTGCGAGGAGCTGGAGTTGGGTGCACTTCCCGCAGATGCAGTCAGCAGGGACACTCTTGGCGACCCCTACCTCCCACATTCTGCAGGAGGAACATACAACTGCCTTTACCTCCATTCCCACTATTCTAGATTCCCAATAAATCTACTGAAAAACCAAACGAAAAAAAAAGTCAAAACTTGTTCGCTTAGCAATCCGACGGACTGAAATTTTTAAATAAAAAGCTTACCTTATCAACACACTAGAGTCCTTTTTTTTTGGTTAGAGGAGGAGGGTGGGTGGGAGACACTACACGTGTAGTGTCTCGGGTACTGCCACTGCCCAAATAAATAGTTTTCCCCTACCCAGCAGTCCCCGGTCCTCCGAAACAAAAAAGGGATTAACTTGTAACTTACTGAAATTGACCGCTCAGCTGAAAGTCCGCTCCGCACCCCGTTCTGTCAAGGCTGCTCCTCGCAAAAGACAAAGATTTTAAAACTGCCCAAATAAATAGTTTTCCCCTACCCAGCAGTCCCCGGTCCTCTGAAACAAAAAAGGGATTAACTTGTAACTTACTGAAATTGACCGCTCAGCTGAAAGTCTGCTCCGCACACCGTTCTGTCAAGGCTGCTCCTCGCAAAAGACAAAGATTTTAAAACTGCCCAAATAAATAGTTTTCCCCTACCCAGCAGTCCCCGGTCCTCCGAAACAAAAAAGGGATTAACTTGTAACTTACTGAAATTGACCGCTCAGCTGAAAGTCCGCTCCGCATCCCGTTCTGTCAAGGCTGCTCCTCGCAAAAGACAAAGATTTTAAAACTGCCCAAATAAATAGTTTTCCCCTACCCAGCAGTTCCCGGTCCTCCGAAACAAAAAAGGGATTAACTTGTAACTTACTGAAATTGACCGCTCAGCTGAAAGTCCGCTCCGCACCCCGTTCTGTCAAGGCTGCTCCTCGCAAAAGACAAAGATTTTAAAACTGCCCAAATAAATAGTTTTCCCCTACCCAGCAGTCCCCGATCCTCCGAAACAAAAAAGGGATTAACTTGTAACTTACTGAAATTGACCGCTCAGCTGAAAGTCCGCTCCGCACCCAGTTCTGTCAAGGCTGCTCCTCGCAAAAGACAAAGATTTTAAAACTGCCCAAATAAATAGTTTTCCCGTACCCAGCAGTCCCCGGTCCTCCGAAACAAAAAAGGGATTAACTTGTAACTTACTGAAATTGACCGCTCAGCTGAAAGTCCGCTCCGCACCCCGTTCTGTCAAGGCTGCTCCTCGCAAAAGACAAAGATTTTAAAACTGCCCAAATAAGTAGTTTTCCCCTACCCAGCAGTCCCCGGTCCTCCGAAACAAAAAAGGGATTAACTTGTAACTTACTGAAATTGACCGCTCAGCTGAAAGTCCGCTCCGCACCCCGTTCTGTCAAGGCTGCTCCTCGCAAAAGACAAGGATTTTAAAACTGCCCAAATAAATAGTTTTCCCCTACCCAGCGGTCCCCGGTCCTCCGAAACAAAAAAGGGATTAACTTGTAACTTACTGAAATTGACCGCTCAGCTGAAAGTCCGCTCCGCACCCCGTTCTGTCAAGGCTGCTACTCGCAAATGACAAAGATTTTAAAACTGCCCAAATAAATAGTTTTCCCCTACCCAGCAGTCCCCGGTCCTCCGAAACAAAAAAGGGATTAACTTGTAACTTACTGAAATTGACCGCTCAGCTGAAAGTCCGCTCCGCACCCCGTTCTGTCAAGGCTGCTCCTCGCAAAAGACAAAGATTTTAAAACTGCCCAAATAAATAGTTTTCCCCTACCCAGCAGTCCCCGGTCCTCCGAAACAAAAAAGGGATTAACTTGTAACTTACTGAAATTGACCGCTCAGCTGAAAGTCCGCTCCGCACCCCGTTCTGTCAAGGCTGCTCCTCGCAAAAGACAAAGATTTTAAAACTGCCCAAATAAATAGTTTTCCCCTACCCAGCAGTCCCCGGTCCTCCGAAACAAAAAAGGGATTAACTTGTAACTTACTGAAATTGACCGCTCAGCTGAAAGTCCGCTCCGCACCCCGTTCTGTCAAGGCTGCTCCTCGCAAAAGACAAAGATTTTAAAACTGCCCAAATAAATAGTTTTCCCCTACCCAGCAGTCCCCGGTCCTCCGAAACAAAAAAGGGATTAACTTGTAACTTACTGAAATTGACCGCTCAGCTGAAAGTCCGCTCCGCACCCCGTTCTGTCAAGGCTGCTCCTCGCAAAAGACAAAGATTTTAAAACTGCCCAAATAAATAGTTTTCCCCTACCCAGCAGTCCCCGGTCCTCCGAAACAAAAAAGGGATTAACTTGTAACTTACTGAAATTGACCGCTCAGCTGAAAGTCCGCTCCGCACCCCGTTCTGTCAAGGCTGCTCCTCGCAAAAGACAAAGATTTTAAAACTGCCCAAATAAATAGTTTTCCCCTACCCAGCAGTCCCCGGTCCTCCGAAACAAAAAAGGGATTAACTTGTAACTTACTGAAATTGACCGCTCAGCTGAAAGTCCGCTCCGCACCCCGTTCTGTCAAGGCTGCTCCTCGCAAAAGACAAAGATTTTAAAACTGCCCAAATAAATAGTTTTCCCCTACCCAGCAGTCCCCGGTCCTCCGAAACAAAAAAGGGATTAACTTGTAACTTACTGAAATTGACCGCTCAGCTGAAAGTCCGCTCCGCACCCCGTTCTGTCAAGGCTGCTCCTCGCAAAAGACAAAGATTTTAAAACTGCCCAAATAAATAGTTTTCCCCTACCCAGCAGTCCCCGGTCCTCCGAAACAAAAAAGGGATTAACTTGTAACTTACTGAAATTGACCGCTCAGCTGAAAGTCCGCTCCGCACCCCGTTCTGTCAAGGCTGCTCCTCGCAAAAGACAAAGATTTTAAAACTGCCCAAATAAATAGTTTTCCCCTACCCAGCAGTCCCCGGTCCTCCGAAACAAAAAAGGGATTAACTTGTAACTTACTGAAATTGACCGCTCAGCTGAAAGTCCGCTCCGCACCCCGTTCTGTCAAGGCTGCTCCTCGCAAAAGACAAAGATTTTAAAACTGCCCAAATAAATAGTTTTCCCCTACCCAGCAGTCCCCGGTCCTCCGAAACAAAAAAGGGATTAACTTGTAACTTACTGAAATTGACCGCTCAGCTGAAAGTCCGCTCCGCACCCCGTTCTGTCAAGGCTGCTCCTCGCAAAAGACAAAGATTTTAAAACTGCCCAAATAAATAGTTTTCCCCTACCCAGCAGTCCCCGGTCCTCTGAAACAAAAAAGGGATTAACTTGTAACTTACTGAAATTGACCGCTCAGCTGAAAGTCCGCTCCGCACCCCGTTCTGTCAAGGCTGCTCCTCGCAAAAGACAAAGATTTTAAAACTGCCCAAATAAATAGTTTTCCCCTACCCAGCAGTCCCCGGTCCTCCGAAACAAAAAAGGGATTAACTTGTAACTTACTGAAATTGACCGCTCAGCTGAAAGTCCGCTCCGCACCCCGTTCTGTCAAGGCTGCTCCTCACAAAAGACAAAGATTTTAAAACTGCCCAAATAAATAGTTTTCCCCTACCCAGCAGTCCCCGGTCCTCCGAAACAAAAAAGGGATTAACTTGTAACTTACTGAAATTGACCGCTCAGCTGAAAGTCCGCTCCGCACCCCGTTCTGTCAAGGCTGCTCCTCGCAAAAGACAAAGATTTTAAAACTGCCCAAATAAATAGTTTTCCCCTACCCAGCAGTCCCCGGTCCTCCGAAACAAAAAAGGGATTAACTTGTAACTTACTGAAATTGACCGCTCAGCTGAAAGTCCGCTCCGCACCCCGTTCTGTCAAGGCTGCTCCTCGCAAAAGACAAAGATTTTAAAACTGCCCAAATAAATAGTTTTCCCCTACCCAGCAGTCCCCGGTCCTCCGAGACAAAAAAGGGATTAACTTGTAACTTACTGAAATTGACCGCTCAGCTGAAAGTCCGCTCCGCACCCCGTTCTGTCAAGGATGCTCCTCGCAAAAAAAAAAGCGCCTACTCTTCCAGAACGTTGAATATCCTTGAGCATTGAGTTTCCAGTCCTGGTCATCCTGCAACCACGTCACTGTGATAGCTATCAAATCATATTCATTTAATTCTATCTGCGCCGTCAGCTCATCTACCCTGTTACAAATGCTACGTGCATTCAAATAAAGAGCCTTAAGCTTTGACTTTTTACCATTTTTACCTACTCTGGTTCTAATTTCTGCTGTACTCTTGTGCTTGTATTCTCTGTCCCTTCCTGTCACACTCTGATTAATGTATGCCTCTTCACGACCCTGCACCTCAGCTCTCTCGTTACTTTTTGACTTTTTTAACTTCCCTGCAATTGAACCTTCCTCCCCCCCTATTTAGTTTAAAGCCTTATCTACAACCTTAGTAACACGATTCGCCAGGACACTGGTCCCAGCATGGTTCAAGTGAAGCCCATCCCAACAGAACAGCTCTCTCTTTCCCCAGTACTGGTGCCAGTGGCCCATGAATCGGAACCCATTTCTCCCACACCAATCTTTGAGTCTTGCATTTACTTCTTTATTCTTATTTACCCTGTGCCAATTTGCACGTGGTTCAGATAGTAATCCGGAGATTATTACCTTTGTGGTTCTGCTTTTTAATTTAGCCCCGAGCTGTTCATAGTCCTTCAGCAGAATCTCTTTCCTAGTCCGACCTATGTCGTTGGTACCTACGTGGATCACAACAACAGGATCCGTTCCCTCCCACTCCAAGTTCCTCTGTAGCCCAGAAGAGATGCCATTAAACCTTGGCACCAGGTAGGCAACACAGCCTTTGGGACTCTCTATCTTTGCTGCAGAGAACAGTATCTACTCCCCTAACTGTGCTATCCCCGACGACAACTCCATTTCTCTTTCTCCCCGCACTTGAATGGCACTCTGAACCATGGTGCTGTGGTCAGTTTGCTCATCCTCCCTGCAGTCTGTGCCCACATCCGCACCGGGAGCACGAACCTCGTATCTATTGGATAAGGGCACTGACTGAGGCTCCTCCAAAGCTAAATTCTTGATTCCCATACCTGCCTCAATCGCAGTCACACCCTCCTGTCCCTGACCACAGTCCAAATTGGATGTGAAAATGGTTCGAATGTCTCCTGAAACACAGTGTCCAGGGAACTCCCCCTCCCTGATGTGACGCAGTGTCCGTGGCTTAGACTGCAGTTAATCAACTCTGAGCCGAAGTTCCTCGAGCAACCAACACTTGCTACAGATGTGGTCACTGTGGATCACACCAGCGTCGACCAGCTCCCACATACTACAGCTGCAACACATTGTCTGCCCAGCCATCTCTATTCTATTCAATTAATTAATTTGGATCATGTATTTAAAAAATGCATTATTTAAGTGCACTCTTAACCTGTAATGACGTTTCCTGATTTAAATCACTTGGCCAAAACAAAAAGAGACACGGAAGAAATACCTACCAATCACTTACCAGCTCTCCTGTGACGTCACACTTCGATTTTGTTGGTCAAGCAGGTCCACTGAACAGAGCGCGCTCACCACCACTGCTTCTGGTCTCGGGCCTCAGGTCTCGGCAATTTTCCATCCCGGCTCCTCTCGCCTGCTCCCCTCTCACCACCACTGCTTCTGGTCTCGGGCCTCAGGTCTGGGCTCTTTTCCATCCCGGCTCCTCTCGCCTGCTGCCCCTCTCACCGCCGCTGCTTCTGGTCTCGGGCCTCGGGTCTCGGCTATTTTATATCCCGGCTCCTCTCGCCTGTTCCCGCGCTCACCGGGAACAGACTCTTTTAAATGCTGTGAGTAGCCTTGTTATGTTTTATCGTTCTTATGCATGTAAGTACGAAAGCTTGGTGTCCAATCTTCCTAGCAGTTCCGTATTAGCTAAATGGATAGTAGGAGGTTCAATTTGAGAATTGTCTGGGCCTCCTTCTGTCTCATCCTCACTATCTATCCCTTTCTTTCTTCATGGCCCCTTCTACTTGACATACCTGTACTGGCTTATCCTCTTCCCTGTGATAATATTGCTTTAACATATTGATATGACACAGTAGACTCTTCCAGTGATCTGGGTGGGGGGGGCGGGGGGGTCAATCAAATAATTTACCTTACCAATTCTTTTGACCACATTATACAGACTACTGAACCGTGCTTTTAATGATTCACCCTGTAAAGTTAATAATAATAATATGAACACTTCATCCCCTGTTTGAAATGTTCGGGTCTTTGCATGCTTGTGTACCCATTTATTGATAGTGGTTTGGGGTGCTTAAAGGTGTTCCTGAGCCACATTACAAGCTTTCATGAGGCGTTCCTGGAACATGGGTACATAGTCTAGCAGAAAAGATTCATCCCTCTGTTCTTAAAACCTTTCTTTGATTCATTTTAGAGGACCTCTTATCTCATGTCCGTAAACTAATGCAAAAGGACTAAAACCTGTAAACTCATTTGGTGAATGTCCAGTGGCAAAAAGAAGTCTAGCCCTTTATCTCAATCATGGAGATATTCATGACAGTATGCTCTGATCATTGTTTTGAAAGTTTGATGGTACCTTTCTAAAGCTCCCTGTGTCTGTGGGTAGTATGCTGAAGACTTTAACTTTATACCCAAATTACCGACGCACAGTGGCAGAAGTGTGTACCATCGACAAGATGTTCTGCAGCAATGCACCAAGGCTGCTGAGACAGCACCTTCCAAACCCGCGACCTGTACCAACTAGAAGGACAAGGGCAGCAAATACATGGGAACACCACCACCTGTAAGTTCCCCTCCAAGTCACACACCATCCTGTCTTGGAACTAGATCGCCGTTCCTTCACTGTCGCTGGGTCAAAATCCTGGAACTCCCTTCCTAACAGCACTGTGGGTATAACTACCCCAAATGGACTGCAGTGGTTCAAGAAGGCAGCTCACCACCACCTTCTCAAGGGCAATTAGGGATGGGTAATAAATGCTGGCCTGGCCAAAGACGGCCATATCGCATGAATGAATTTAAAAAAAAATAACTTCTTGAAATATCTTAGACATAAAATTGGAACCTTGATCTGATTGGAATTCAATTGGTAATCCATATCTAGTAAAGAATTGGGTTAACTTATCTACTACTGCCTTAGCAGTAATTGTCTTAAAGGGAATGGTCTCTGGGAATCGAGTAGCCATATCCATGCTAGTGAGTATATATTGGTGATCGCTTTTGTTTTCGGCAAGGGTGCTACACAGTCTACCAACACCCTACTAAATGGTTCTCCAGTAACCATCAAGAGGTTCTTTAGCTTCAAAGGTGTTCAGAGGGCGAGAGCGAGACAGAGAGAAATGTCCCGACTCCAGACAAGTATGCAAAATGTGCTCCAGCTGCAGACGATGGGGGTCGGGGTCAAGGAGGACCTCCAGGAGGTGAAGAGCCAGCAGGCCTCGCTCTTTGTCAAAGAGGATTCCAAGATCATATTCTGGTCCATAGACCAATCCATTGCGCAGGATGAGACATGCTCACGTTACTCCTTCCAAAAGGTACAGAGAGAGAGCTCTGTTATCAGCAGCCTGAAGGAAGAGGATGGCTCGGTAATGTATTCGCAGTCCGACATACTAAGGATCAGCAAATTCTTTTATGCTGGGCTGTACAACACGAAGCCCACAGACAGCAAAGCCTCCCAGTCCTTCCTGTCATCTATCACAGAGGTCTTAGATGACATCATGAGGAAGAGACTGGACAAGCCGCTAACTCTGAATGAGCTGACAAAGGCCGTCAAGTCCTTTGAGACGAGTAAAACACCTGGAAGTGACGGCTTACCGGTCGAGCTGTACTCGGCACTGTGGGACTGGGTCGGCCCGGACCTGCTGGAAGTATGCGAGAGTATGCTCCTAGTTGGCAGCATGTCAGAATCCATGAGGAAAGGCATCATCCACAAGCGGAAGAGGGAGAGGGTAGAACTCAGAAATTGGTGGCCCATCTCACTGCTTAATGCTGACTACAAGATTCTGTCAAAAGTCATAGCCAGTCGAGTCAAGTCTGCTCTGGAGTTGGTGATTCACCCTGACCAGATCTGCACGAGACCCAGCAGGAAGATCTCTGAGTCTCGCGCTACTCAGGGAGACGATCGCCTATGTGCAGGACATGAGGGTGGACATCTGCCTCATCAGCTTGGACCAGGAGAAGGCTTTTGACAAGATACCGCACACCTACTTGATGGATGTGCTTTCCAAAATGGGGTTTGGGGAGGAAATCTGCAATTGGATCAAACTGCTCTACACAAACATCAGCAGCGCAGTCTCAATCAATGGGTGGGAATCCAATCTAGAGTCAGACAGGGCTGTCCTCTCTCCCCGGTCTTGTTTGTTTGCTGTATTGAACCCTTTGCTGAGTCTGTTAGGAAGGATGCGAGCACAAGAGGGTGACAATCCCAGGCAGTGGAGGCACTCAGGTTAAAACCTCCCTGTGCATGGATGACGTCGCCGTCTTCTGCTTGGACCCGCGGTATGTGCGCAGACTGATGAGCGTCGGCGACCAGTTCGAACTGGCCTTGGGAGCCAAAGTTAACCACGGCAAGAGCAACTCCATGTTCTTTGGGAACTGGGCTGACTGATCCTTTGTCCCCTTCACCGTCAGGTCAGAGTACCTGAAGGTGTTGGGGATATGTTTCAGAAGGGACGGGGCGTGCACCAAAACCTGGAAGGAGCGAGCAGCCAAGGTCCAACATAAGCTTAGCATGTTGGAGCAGCGATCTCTCTCCATTAATGGTAAGAACCTGGTCATCAGGTGAGAGGCACTCACGTTGTTGCTGTCCGTGGCGCAGGTCTAGCCCATACCCCACTCCTGCGCTGTGACAGTCACCTGAGCCATTTTCCACTTTATCTGGGGATCCAAAATGAACTGGGTCCGGAGGGACACGATGTTCAAACCGCTGGATAAGGACGGGAAAAAAGTACCCAACATCGCCCTCATCCTGATGACTACCTTCGTGTGCGGCTGCATCAAGCTGTGTGTAGACCTCCAGTACGCAAACACCAAGTGTCACAACATGCTGAGATTCTATCTGTCCCCAGTGTTGCGAAGGATGGGCCTGGTCACATTGCCGCAGAAAGCTCCATCCAGTTGGACTGTGCCATACCATCTATCCCTCGTGGAAAAGTTTCTGAGGAAAAACACCTTTGACCACCAATCCATCAGGCAGTGGTCTGCACGGAATGTCCTCAAGGCCCTACGGGAAAAGGAGAAGGTGGATCCTGTCGGATGGTTCCCCGAGAAGACTGCCAAAGTCATTTGGCGGAATGCTTCATCAGCAGAACTTTCAAACAAGCACCAAGATGTAACTTGGCTGGTGGTGAGAAGAGCCCTCCCCATCAGATCCTTCCTGCACGCCCGAAGTCTCACTCCCTCCACACAATGCCCTCGAGGTGGCTGTGGTGGGGAAGAGACGGTTGCCCACCTCCTCCTGGAATGTGCCTTTGCAAAGCAGGTATGGAAAGAGATGCAGTGGTTTTTGTCGAGGTTCATCCCAAGCAGCTCTGTAACACAGGCGTCTGTACTCTACGGGCTGGTCCCAGGGACGAACACCGAGATAAACATCAACTGCTGCTGGAGGACTATCAATTCAGTGAAAGACGCCCTTTGGTCTGCCTGAAACATGCAGGTCCTCCAGCGCAATGAATAGTCCACGACGGAATGTTGCAGAATGGCACATTCCAAGGTCCAGGACTTACGTGCTGAGGGACGCAGTAAAGCTTGGGGCAGCCCCGGCAAAGGCTCAATGGGGAAAGACCACTGTGTAAGGTGCCCCCACCAAGTGAGGAACTGGATCCATGGAAAACCCCTCAAACTGTATCTGGAAAATATTTGTTGGCTGTAAAATGTACATGGCATGTAAAATGAAATGGAAGGGTTGTGAGGCAACTCGCTCCTGTATTGAAGGAAACTGATCACCTCTGCACTCTTTGTATTGCCTGACTGGTGCCATTTGGAACTGTTTTGTAATGTATTTTTTGCAGATTTTTATGAATAAAGTATATTTCGGAAGTAAAAATAATTTTAAAAAACTTCAACGCATTAGCAGCAGCTTGAGAAAAAGCAAAATGAGACACCAAGTACCTAAAAAAAACTTTTCCCCATTTAACTCGAGAGCAGCGTGCAGAGGCAATGAGACTCGGGGCGTGCATGAAGGATGTGATGGATAAGACCCTTCTCATCACCAGCCAAGCAATATCGTGGTGCTTGTTTGAACCTGTTAAACATTTATTCCGGTACCGTTAACAATTAAACTGTCAAGAAAAAGAAGTGAAGTAAAGACAAAATAACTATTCTTACTATCACAAGCAAACCACTCAGACTGTGTTCTCTTCCTCCAGCACTCCACAAGAGAGAGAAGGAACATTCATCAATGACAGAGAGCAGCTGCTGAAAAGCAACACTCAAGTTCTACTTCCTGCTCAGAAGAGAACATGACAAATCCTCCTCGTAGTTTGTGAGACCAAACACTTTAAAAACACATTTCTCTAAGAGGAAACTATAGAAATGATCCCTAAGAGTATGGTCTTAATGATGTAAACCCCCAAGCTCGCCTGGCAATACCAGAGATCCAAATCACAGTGCACATGTGGAAAACACAATCAGACTTCAAAAATTGGTTTTCAATAGATAAAGCTGCGATGACAATGAATCTGCCAAGGAGATAATATTTTAACCAAGTAACAAACCAAGAAGAGAAACAATCTAACAATGTTCAAATTATGTTTCGCCGTGGGGCGAGGCGGGGCTGTATTGTTGCACTTTGCAACAGAGCCGGTTCTTATACTTTCTGCCAGCGCAGGGGCAGTGAACACTCGCCCACAAGAATCACACATGACTAATGGGGCAGAGTCAGCACTCTTTGTGTTGTTTGACTTGGTGCTTTTTGGAACTGTTTTGTAATGTATTTTTTAACATATTTTTATGATTAAAGTATACTTTGGAAATTTAAAAAAGTAGTTAGGACAGATAGCAATGTTATTCATAAAATATAAAATATGTAAGAAAATACATTACAACACAATTCAAAACAGCACCAAGTTGACATTCGAAACCGTGCGATGGAAATCAGTTTTCTTTAATACAGGAGTGAGTTGCCTCACAACCCTTGCATTCCATTTTGGTGTATACAGCCCGAGGGGTTTTACACAGGTTCCAGCCCCTCAGTTCACTTTGGCGGGAGGACCTTACACAGTGGTCTTTCCCCATTGAACCTTTGCAGCGGCTGCCCCAGAAGGTGGTGGGCAACAGTCTCTTCCACACCATAGCTACCTTGTGTAAGGTCCCCCACCAAGCTGAACTGAGGGGCTGGATCCATGGGAAACCCCTCGAACTGTATCGGGAAAATTTGCATTTGCTGTAAAATGAAAAAAATGTAATTGGCATGACAAATGTGAAATGGAAGGGTTGTGAAGCAACTCATGATTGTATTGAAGGAAACTGATCTCCCTTGCAATGTTGGTATTGTTGGTGCTGTTTGAAACTGTTTGGCAATGTAATTTTTCCAGATTTTTATAAATAAAGTATATTTTGGAAATTAAAAAAACCACAGCCACCTCGAGGGCAGCATGCGGAGGCGGTGAGATTCCGGGAATGCAGAAAGGATCTGACGGGGAGGGCCCTTCTCACCACCAGCCAAGAGATCGCTGCTCCCACATGCTCAGCTTATGGTGTACCCTGGCTACTCGCTCCTTCCAGGTTTTGGCACAAGCCCCAGCCCATGCAAACCATATGCCCAGCACCTTCAGGTAGTCTGACCTGACGGGAAAGGGGACAAAGGATCGGTCGGCCCAATTTCCAAAAATCATGGCCTCAATCTTGCCGTGATTTACTTTAGCTCCTGAGGTCAGTTCGAACTGGTCGCAGAAGCTCATCAGTCAGCGAACGGACAGCAGATCCGAGCAGAAGACAGCGACGTCGTCCATGTACAGGAAGGCATTTACCTGAGTGCCTCCACTGCCTGGAATTGTCACCCCTCTTATGCCTGTGTTGCAGAGCTTTTTTTTTTATTTCCAAAATATACTTTCTTCATACAAATCTGCAAAAATTACATTGCCAAACAGTTTCAAACAGCACCAAAAATACAAACATTGCAAGGGAGATCAGTTTCCTTCTATACTATCATGAGTTTCTTCACAACCCTTCCATTTCACTATTGTCATGCCAATTACAGTTTTACATTTACAGCAAATGAAAATATCAACGATACAGTTCGAGGCGTTTCCCATGGATCCAGCCCCTCAGTTCAGCTTGGTGGGGGGGACCTTACACTGTGGTCTTTCCCTATTGAAACTTTGCTGCGGCTGCCCCAAGCTTTAGTGCGTTCCTCAGCACGTAGTCCTGGACCTTGGAATGTGCCAGTCTGCAACATTCAGTGGTGGACAACTCTTTGCGCTGGAAGACCAGCAAGTTTCGTGCAGACTAAAGGGCGTCTTTCACCGAATTGATAGTCCGCCAGCAGCAGTTGATGTTTGTTTCGGTGTGCGTCCCTGGGAACAGCCCGTAGAGAACAGACTCCTGTGTTACAGAGCTGCTTGGGATGAACCTCGACAAAAACCACTGCATCTCTTTCCACACCTGCTTTGCGAAGACACATTCCAGGAGGAGGTGGGCGACCGTCTCATCCCCACCACATGCACCGCGGGGACATTATGCGGAGGGGGCGAGACTTCGGGTGTGCATGAAGGATCTGACGGGGAGAGCCCTTCTCACCACCAGCCAAGCTACGTCTTGGTGCTTGTTTGAAAGTTCTGGTGATGAGGCATTCCGCCAAATGACAAAAGTAGGGAAGCTATGCAGAATATGTATAAATTTCTAGTTGGGCCACAACCAGAGAATTGCATCCAATTCTAGTCAACACACGTTTGGAGGGATGTGAGTGCCCTTGAGAGGGTGGAGGAGATTTATCAGAATGGTACCAGACATGAGGGATTTTAACTGTAAGGTTAGGTTGGAGAAGCTGGGGTTGTTCTCCCTGCAGCAAAGGAGATTGAGGGGAGATTTGATAGACATGTACAAGATTATAATAAATATGACAGGTTTAGATAACTTGCAGGGCGATGGGGATAGAGCGGGGGAATGGGACTGAATGGATTGATTTACATGGGCTTGATGGACAAAATGACTTCCTGTACTGTAGAGACTCCATGACTCAATGACTCTCTCTCCTTCTCTCTCTCTGTCTATCGCTTTACCTCTCTCTTCCTCTCTCTCTCTATCGGTCTTTAGCTGGTCCTCTAACTTTCTATCGCACTATCTCTTTTTTTTTCACTCTCTCTCTCTCCATTACACACATATTTCTCAATCACATGTCAAAGAAGGAAGCGTAGTGAAGGAATGGCTGCGCCCTTGAAAATGTTTCCAGCAGAATAGTTAAATGTTTAAAGTTTCTGTCGGGAGTTTGACCTGAGATGGTGAGACACAAGGATGTGAGGTTATTAAAGTCTTCACCAAATGTAATAGGGAATAATTCTCTTCACTGGTGAACCCAAAGGAACAAATATGGCACAAGAATGAGAAAAGTCAGAGGATTGAGAAACATCCAATGGTTCTTCACATCTACAAGTCAGCAGACCCACAGAAAAACAGTCGGTTGACAGTTCAGATCCAGTGATAGACTGGACAAATACCGAGCCAGTGCTTTTTTCTTTATAAACCCAACATCTGTCCACTTGGCGATTGCACCTCGTCTCGATGTATCTGATAATACTGATACTATTTGTATTCCACAGTTGCTTTGAAATCACAGGCAATATAAATGGATTGGGCATGTCAATGGACAGGAACCATTAATGGATTGGGAAAGTCAATGGACTGGAAAATATCAGTGGATTGGGAAATTCTATGGACTGAGTTATATCAATGGATTGGGACAGTTCAGTACATTGTGAAACATCAATGGATTAGGAAACAGGAATTAAAGGGACAGATGGAGTTCAACCTGGAAAAGTGTGAAGTGATTCATTTTGGAAGGTCGAATTTGAATGCAGAATACAGGCTTAAAGACAGGATTCTTGGTAGTGTGGAGGAACAGAGAGATCTTGGGGCCCATGTCCATAGATCGCTCAAAGTTGCCACCCAAGTTGATAGGGTTGTTAAGAAGGCGTATGGTGTGTTGGCTTTCATTAACAGGGGGATTGAGTTTAAGAGCCGCGAGGTTATGCTGCAGCTCTATAAAGCCCTGGTTAGACCACACTTGGAATATTGTGTTCAGTTCTGGTCGCCTCATGACAGGAAGGATGTGGAAGCTTTAGAGAGGGTGCAGAGGAGATTTACCAGGATGCTGCCTGGACTGGAGGGTATGTTTTACGAAGAAAGACTGAGGGAGCTGGGGCTTTTCTCATTGGAACGAAGAAGGATGAGAGGTGACTTGATAGAGGGGTACAAGATGATGAGAGGCATAGATAGAGTGGATAGCCAGAGACTTTTTCCCAGGGTTGAAAGGGCTATCACCAGGGGGCATAATTTTAAGGTGATGGAGGACGGTTTCGGGGAGATGTCAGAGGTAGGTTCTTTACGCAGAGAGTGGTGGGTGCGTGGAATGCACTGCCAGCGGTGGTAGTAGAAGCAGATACATTAGGGACATTTAAGCAACTCTTGGATAGGTACATGGATGAGAGTAGAATGAAGGGTATGTAGGTAGCTTGAACTTAGAGTAGGTTAAACGTTTGGCACAACATCGTGGGCCGACGGGCCTGTACTGTGCTGTACTGTTCTATGTTCCAGATGAAAGGATTGCAAAGATCAACGGATTAGAATGTGGAGAGGCAGGAGAAAATGATGCCATTTTAAGTAGGGGGCCGGGGGTTAGTGGAAACAGACCATGGCTATTTTACTCTCTATCTCACTCCTTTCTTCTATCTGGCTCATTATCACATCCTCTCTCAGAGCATGGGAATCATTGGAACCCACACTTGCTGCTCAGATTGTTTGGTTCCGGGAAAATACAAGATCCACATCAGATTGACAGGAAAGATAAAAGTGATTCAGAGCCAATCATATTCCTTTTGGTGATGTGTGCTCAGCCTTGTTATATCAGCAAAGGCAGCAGGAAATGCAAATCCAGAAGAGTTCTGATAGAGTAAAGAAGGAGAAAGTGTTGCCAGTGACAGAAGGGTCAGTAACCAGAGGAAACACATTTAAAGTAATTGACAAAAGAATTTGAGTTGTGATGAGGAGATTGTTTTTTCAGCAGTGTGTTGTTCTGGTCTGGAATGCAATCCTGAAAGGTCAGTGGAAGCAGATTCAATGGTAACTCTAAATGGAATTGGATATATACCTGACATGGAAAATCTAACAGAGCAATGGGGGAAAGGACAGGAGTGTGGGATGTGGGATTAATAGAATCGCTCTGTTAAATGTCCAGCAAATGCACAGTATTAAGGTCCTGTGCTTGGACCTCAGATATTTTCACTCCATCAGTGGCAGAGAAGGCTCGAGGGACCATGTTGCTACTCCTCATGTGCTTCCCAGTGCACAGGATGAAGTGCAACATCACACTGATTTCCAGGTGGATGCAACAATCAGGAAAACAAATGCAACAGATATGTTTTCTGGAAATATCACATTTAAAGTGAGAAACTAACCATAAGGCACGGACGGGGATTGAACCCGTAATATTCAATTTACGAGACTGACGCCTTACCACTTGGCCACCATGCCTTTTGTTAATGGACACCTGAGGCTCCAGAGGAGGATTTGTGATTCTTTTTCAATTTGGTTGAAACAACATCGAGAAACATGCACAGAAAAAAAGAGGGTTTGTGGAATGGGTAACAGATCAGCCTCATTTCCATCATCAGCATCATGAAATCTTCATTCAGACGTTCCATTCCCATCCTCAGCTTTTCTCACATCTGTACAATAATATAAGAGTGGACATTGGGTTGTTACTGGGCAGATTATATAAATAGACTATGTGCATCATCACAGGATACTGAAGGAGTCCGTGTCCAGAAGCAGCAAGACCTGGACAACATTCAGACTTGGGCTGCGAAGTGGCAAGTAACATTCACACCACATAAGTACCAGGCAATGACCATCTCCAACAAGAGAGAATGTAACCATTTCCCTTTGACGTTCAACAGCATTACCATCGCTGAATCCCCCCACCATCAACATCCTGGGGATTACCATTGACAAAAGCTTAACTGGACCATTCATTCACATACTCTGGCTACAAGAGTAAATCAGATAGTGGGAATTCTGCGATGAGTAACTCAGCTCAAGGCACGTGGTGAAATGCTCATTCGGAGAGCTGGAGAAATGGACTGGTCAGGTGGGCAGAAAAGTGGCAAATGGAATTCAACTTGGAGAACTGTGAGGTGATGCCTTTGGTGAGGTCAGACACAGCAAAGGAAGACACAATTACTGGGTGAATGCTGAGAGGTGTGGAGGAAGTGAGGGACCTTGAAGTGAATGTCCACAAATCCCTGAAAGTAGCAGGATAGGTTGATAAGTTGGTTGAGAAGGCTTATGGAATCCTTTCCTTTATTAGCCGATGTATAGAATATAAGAGCAGGGAGGTTATCCTGGAACTGTACAAATCATTAGTTAGGCCACAACTTGAGTTCTGTGTGCAGTTCTGGTCACCTCATTACAGAAAGGATGTAATTGCACTCGAGAGGTGACAGAGGAGATTTACGAGGATGTTGCCAGGACTGGAAAAATGCAGCTATGAGGAAAGATTGGATAGACTGGGGTTGTTCTCCTTGGAATAGAAGACGCTGAGGGGAGATTTGATTGAAATGTACAAAATTGTGAGGGTATGGATAGAATGGATGGGAAGGGTCTATTTACCTCAGTAGGGAGGTCAGTGACTGGAGGGCATAGATTTAAAGTGATGTGTTGAACAATTAGAGGGGAGATGAGGAAAGGTTTTTTCACCCAGAGGGCAGTGGGAGTCTGGAACTCACTGCCTGTAAGGGTGGCTGAGGCAGAAACCCTCAACTCATTTAAAAAGAGTCTGGATGTGCACCTCAAGTACCTGAACATGCAGGGCGACGGTCCAAATTCTGGACAATGGGATTCAGCTGGGTGGCTCATTTATTGGCCTGCCTGTGCTGTAAACTTTATATGTTCTATGTTTCTATGCAGACACAATGGGCCGAATGGCCTCCTTCTGCACTGTAATAATTTTGTGATTTTTGACTCTCCAAAACTTGTCAACAAGGCACAAACCAGGATGAGTGCAGCACCAGCAATACTCGAGAAACTCGACACTGTTCAGGACAAAGCAGCCGCCTTGATTGTCACCCCATTCACCACCTTAAACATTCACTCCCTTCACCACTGACGCACAGTGGCAGTAGTGTGTACCATCTACCAGATGCACTGCTGCAACTCACCAAGGCTCCGCAGACAGCACCTTCCAAACCAAAGACCTCCACCACCTTGAAGGACAAGGGCTGCAGATGCATGGAAACACCACCATGTGCAAGCTCCCCTCCAAGTCACACACCATCTGATCTGCAACAATTTCGCTGTTCATTCACTGATGCTGGGTTAAAATCCTCGATCTCCCTTCCTAACAGCACTGTGGGTGTACCTACACCACATGGAGTGCAGCAATTCGAGAAGGGAGCTCACTGCCACCTTGTCAAGGACAATTAGGGATGGGTAACAAATTCTGGACTTGCCAGTGTCGCTCACATCCCATGAAAGAATATGCCTCATCTTATACTCAACTGTCCTCTGAATGCAGCACAACCCTCTATTTGCTCCAACTATCACTTCACAGCATTGCTGCTGTCCCTTTAGAGATCTGTGCACTGGAACATCCAGATCTCTGCTCAAAATTATTTTCTTTTTTCCACCTACTTTAATGTTTTTCCCTGAAGGGTGTATGAATGTTGAGCATTCACCCTGTCCACATGAATAACACTGCACTTACCCAAATTAAACATAATTTACCAGTCATGAACCCAATCTCCCAACACATTAAGATCAGCCTGAAACAGTCGAGTATCGTCTACAGTCTGAACACTCGCACAGATCTTCAAATCATCTGTAAATTTACAGATGGTGCCCCCTACACCTACATCCAGATCATTAATCAAAATAGTAAAGAGCAACAGTCCCAACGCCGATCCCTGTGAGATACCATTGGTGACTGGTCTCCAAACAGATCCAGATCCATCTGTAACTACTTTCTGCCTACGTCGTGCCAGTCAGTTCCCAATCCAGATCAATATATTACCACTGATACCAGGGACTTTAATCTTATAGAGAAGCCTCTTGTGTGGAACCTTATCAAAATCTTTTGGCTGAGATCCGCTAATTGAACACAGGGCGGGGATGAGGCCTAGGCCTGTCCTGCTTTGTGTGTGGGTCTCAGGACCACACAAGGTGAGATCAGCTCACTGAGCACAGGCCCATCCTGCTCGATATGGTGCTCAGTACCTCACCAAATGAGAATCACTAACACACCACAGGCCATGGAGCCTCGGCCCATCCTTCCCTGATTGCGGTTCAGTGCCAACCAGGTCAGATCAGCTAATTCAGCACAGGCCGGAGATGGAAGCTGAACCTTTCCTGCTCTGGGAACTCCGTACCATACCAGGTGCGATGAAGTAAAATACCACAGGCCGGGGATGGAGCCTGAGATTTCCCAGTTCTGTGTGGGGCTCTGTACAACAACGTGTGAGAAGAACTATCATCCCTCAGGCTGAGGAAGGAGCCTGGGCCCATTCTGTTCTGTGTGGCTCCTACCACACTGAGTGGGATCAGTTAACTCAACACAGGCCATGAATACAACCAGGCCCTTTCCTGCTCCGTGTGGCTCAGTATCACACCAGGTGGCATCAGCTAACACAGCGCAGGCTGGGGCTGGAGCCTGGGCCCGTCCTGCTCTGTGGGCTCAGTAACAACCGGTAAGATGAATTTTTTCAAAAGACTTCAGTGTATTTATCTCTGTCCAACACTGTGAGGCAGCTTTCTGTGTTTATAAAGAGTGTAATTTATTGACTGGTCTCTTGGATCAAACAGGGTAACAGACAGATGTCTGTGTGCAGAGGGTTTGGGAGTGAGCTCTGATTCCTAACTCTTTCTGGACTGTGAGGAATAAAGAATGAATGAGAGAGAGAGACTGTGGGAGAAGGGATGATGGAAGAATTTGTCCGTGAACCTGATTAAAAGTGGCTCAAACGCAAGATAATATTAAGATATCAAGAGCAGAACATTAACATAATCTGAGTTCCACAATTTGGTCGGGTCCCATTCCCCTGAAGTGAGGAATGAACGCATGAGGAAATTCCACCTGGAGTTATATTTGTCTCCAATGAAGATGAGTTCACAGTGAGGATGGAATAGCTCAGTTGGGAGAACAGTAGATTGAAGAACCAGGATACAATCCCTGGTTTCATCAGTTTTAATTTGGCGTCTCCATCAGTTTAAGTTGAGAGAATCAGAGGGGAGATTTTCCACTCTTGACCCCATGGGCTGAATTTTAAACTAACGGTGCGGCTCTCGGCAGAGGCACCGGAAGCGGGTGTCGTCACCACACGACTGAAATGTGGCCGGCCGACACCGATCACGGAGCAGCCGACCAATTAATGAAGGGGAGGCGTGGGGCCCATGTAAACAAGGACCAGAGGCAGGGAACCAGGCACCGATGGCACCGACATCTGACACAACGGCAGGTGCTGGCACCATATTGAAAGGACTGCCAGACCTGCATTCACTGCTGCCTGGTTTAAAGGAGTGACTTCCTGAGAGTCCTCTGCTGCCCCAGGACCCGTTCTGCTGCCTCTGCTGCCTCAGGACCCGTTCTGCTGCCTCTGCTGCCCCAGGTCACGTTCTGCTGTCCCAGGACCCGTTCTGCTGCCTCTGCTGCCCCAGGTCACGTTCTGCTGTCCCAGGACACATTCTGCTGCTACTGATGCCCCATGACCCGTTCTGCTGCCTCCACTGCTCCAGGACCCGTTCTGCTGCATCTGCTGCCCCAGGACCCGTTCTGCTGCCCCAGGACCCGTTCTGGTGCCTCTGCTGCTCCAGGACCCGTTCTGCTGCCCCAGGACCCATTCTGCTGCCTCTGCTGCCCCAGGACCCGTTCTGCAGCCTCTGCTGCCCCATGACCCGTTCTGCTGCCTCTGCTGCCCCAGGACCCGTTCTGCTGCCTCTGCTGCCCCAAAATCCGTTCTGTTGCCTCTGCTGCCCCAGGACCCGTTCTGCTGCCCCAGGACCCGTTCTGCTGCCTCTGCTGCTCCAGGACCCGTTCTGCTGCATCTGCTGCCCCAGGACCTGTTCTGCAGCCTCCGTTGCCCCAGGACCTGTTCTGCTGCATCTGCTGCCCCAGGACCTGTTCTGCTGCCTCTGCTGCCCCAGGACCAGTTCTGCTGCATCTGCTGCCCCAGGACCTGTTCTGCTGCATCTGCTGCCCCAGGACCTGTTCTGCTGTCACTGATGCCCCAGGACCCGTTCTGCTGTCTCTGCTGCCTGATAGGTAAGGAGCTGAATGCGAGCCTGTAGTGACCATGGTCCAATGGTTTGGCGATGCCTTCCTGCAGGTTCGCCTCCAGGTGACAACAGATAGGTGGAAGATCCTCTTCCCCAGGGATGGGAGGTGGAGACCTGTCCACCTGACTCAGCAAAGCTGCTTTGAGATAGTAGGTGAAGTCAGCAGCCGTGGGGTCACCCCCAAGACATGGATCCAGTGCACGAAGTGGGTCAATGACCGGATCCGGGCTGCTCAGGCGCAAACTCAAAAAACTTTGGACCCTTTGGACATTGCGCATGGCAGAGTGAGAGGGAGTGTTTGGTGGAGAGGGAGTGACCACCCAGTCATGTGTATTGGGGAAGGGCAGCATGACATGCTGCCTGAGGCTTGGCTGCATCACGGTGGGAGGCGCACGTCAGTCATTGTATCAACTCACAGAGTCCCTCGAGAGGGGCCACATGCAGGAGGAATATGTGTGTCCACATCATGGACTGCTGGACTATCACCATCAGAGATGTTGGGCTTGTCCCCGCTGGGAGACTAACTTTGTTCATCATAGTGGCTGCAGGAGAAGACAGCCCACAATCGGAAAGAGCATGTCAAGACTGGCAGTGGATGCCTTATCTCCATGTCCTCATCCCGATGGAGGAGGAGGCCATGGAACTGGCCGGGCAGCAAAGTAGCTGCTCCATAGCTGATGGAGAGACAGGGACACCTACCTAAGAGAGTGAGTGAACATCTCCTGGGGCATAAGGGTGCATCCGCTGCAAAGGACCCACACTGCTCATCTGTTCACCACTGCATCAATGGAGCTGCACAGTAGGGGTGGTTGGAATGTCACGATGGGCAGACCCTAACCCTTCAATGTCCCTGTTTTCGCATGCAGGCTAGGATGAACGACAAGAGCGAAGAGCTGGAGAGACTGAGGGACAGCCAGACACCTCTGAAGAGGAGGAGGGAGCCTCAGAGGGTGCACCGTCACATCATTCCCCTGCACCCTCCACCAGCACAGAAACCCTCACTCGGTGGGTATCCACTCGCTGTTAGATTTGGGCACACAAGCTGGTGAGCACGTCACAGACAGGCCCGGGCAGCTGACGGAGGCTGTGACAGCCGAGGCCACTGGCAGTTGGAAGTCTGTGGGAGGCCAAGCCCATGCTGAGTCCCAGGCTGATGACGTGCCTCTGGTGTCACCAGCAACACGGGAAATGCTGCAGCTGCAGCAAGAGGTCAGGCAACATCTGGCAGAGTTGCCGGAGGTTATGTGTACCCAAGCTCGGATGATGGAGGAGTCCATCCAGGCCTTGCATGCTGCACTGTCTCTGATGGGGGTGTGTCTGGCTTCCTTCCTTGAGAGATTGGTGACTCTGATGGAGAGCCAGATCCATCCGACCAATCAGTGGCTGCCGGAGATGTGCGCAGACTTGCACTCCATCGCTTTGTCCATGAGCTCCATCCAGCGGTGACAAGGCGAGAGGGGGGACGAGGCACCTGAACTCTACACCAGGTCCACGTCCCTCTCAGGTCAGCAGGGAGGTACAAGTGTGTCTTCCAACCGGGGAGGGGCTGCTGGCTGCTACATCTGGGGTCTCCTCTCAGGGTGCTCCTGGTGTGGACAGTAGCTCCAAAGCCTCTCTGCCAGTGACACAAGTGATGCCAGTGCCTGCCTCCATCACCCTCGATGACAGAGCGGGGTCCCTGTACCTGTGCAGGAGCCCCTCAGTGTGCCGGGGCCCTCCAGGCCTCAGGCAGCAAGTGGACGGCCACCAATGTCATCCCAAGCCATGGGGCAGCAAGGTCAGCAGCCTGTCTCCACCTCAGCTGACAGAGCAGGGGGAGCACCACGTAGGAGCACCCGGAAAAGAATTCAGAAGAGCACCCAGATTCACTTAGGGTTCACGGTGAATGTGCATTCCAGATGGATAGGGTTGCGTTTGGTGTCACACGGAAGAAAGAAATGATGCTCTCTCACTATGTCTCCTTCCTATTGTTGATACCCTTTGGGACTTCATTTGCACCCTTCCTCCCAAGGGGCTGGAAGTGAGGGACCAAGCCCTGAGTTCACAAAGCTTCGGCCTTGTCACTGTGCGATGTGTACCTGGACACTGCAGTGCAGAAGGAAGGAGGCGACAACAGGGCTGCTTAAAGCTAAGACTTTATTGCTGTGGTTCCAGAAGGTGGTAAGGCTCAAAGGAAACTTGAATGTATAAGGGTGTCTCATGTCTCCCTTGTGTGTATCTCATGGCCCCTTTCCTGCTGTGCCTGAGGTGCTTCATCTGGCACTGCTTGGGCAGCATCCTCCTCCACATCCTCATCATCAGAGGAGACATCACACTCCACGATATCCTCATTAGTCAACACCTCACCCCTCTGGAATGCCAGATTGTGCTGTGCACAGCAAAGCACCACGATATGCGAGACCCACGCCGGGACATACTGAAGGGCTCCACTGGATAGATCCATGCACCTGAATCTCATCTTCAGGAGACCAATGGCCTCCTTGATGGTCACTCGGGTTGACCCGCAGCAGATGTTGTACCTCTCCTCTGCATCCGTGCGTGGGTTCCTCACAGACGTCAGTCGTCAGGTCCTCAGTGGGTAGCCCTTGTCTCCAAGGATCCATCTCTGAAAGCGGATGGTGCCGCGGAAAGGTTCTGGCACCTGGGAGTGCCTTGGTATGCAGGCGTTGTGGCTGCTTCCCGGGATTTGTGCACACACCTATGGGATCCATTTGCAGTGGTCGGAGACCAATTGCACAATGAGCAAGTGGAAGCCCTTCCTGTTGAAGGCTGCTGGCTGGTCTGCAGGAGCCTTGATGGTCACATGGGTGCAGTCAATGACACCCTACACCTGGTGGAATCCAGCGATGGCCCCGAATCCTATAGCGCTCTCAGCTTGACTTTTTGGATTAATGTGCACATAGTCACCGGCCCTCCTGAACAGGACATTGGTGACCTCCTTGATGCACTGATTCACCACAGACTGTGAGATTCCACACATATCTCCAGTGGATCCCCGCAATGATCTGGTGGTGTAGAGGTTCAGTGGCACGGTGACCTTCAGTGACACTGGCATCAGGTGCCCACCAAGTCGCATGGGGCACAGCTGCATCATGGCAGAGAGATCAGTGACGACCTCCGTGGAGAGGTGCAGTCTGCGGAGACACTGTCACTCGGACATCTGCTGGTAGTTGAACCTCGGCTGACGTGTTCCTCTGCCTCCTTCTCCAGCCTCCTGTTCGAGGCTGGCCTTCCTGTGGGACCCCAAGCTGCTGTGGTACCCCTGCTGGTCCCTGTGCCTCCCTCCCTTCCTCTCTTCTCCTCCTCCTCCTCCACAATGGGAGCCTCGAATCCAATGAGAGCCTCGAATGAGGCCCATGACAGATTGACCCTCCCTGAGTGCTAGGCCTTCACAGTAAACAACACCCAGCCACATTTACCTCACTTGTCATCCTCAATGAAGTGGCAATGCCCCAATGGCACCCTGGTTTTGTTCCCTCTGCAGAGACGGCGCATTGGCCCCCACTCCTGACAGTGTTTCCTGATGCCCTTCCCCCCTCCACCCTTGCTGCCTCACCCGATAGCTTCCCAGTGAAGCCAACACTCAGCTCCCACCTCCCAGTCACCTCCTTGAACCAGGCAAGGCTCTGAAGCCCCGTGGTTCCCGTGCAATATTAGTTCAATTGGATCCAGTGAATAAAATTGCTGACAATTGGACTCATAAATACTTTAAATGCCTTCTTGCCGTGTGGATGTGGGAAGTCTGCCCTCCATGTCAGCCGCTGACAGAAAAATCAGGTCCAACGTCTTCCATCCCTATTTTATACACCCCCCTCCCCCTCCCCGGCCTCCATTCCCGTCTCCAACGGTCCCTTAAAATTCTGGTCCATGTCTCTAAGACTAATGGGAGTGAAACCACATCTGCTCCTTCGACTGAGCAGGGAGAGCTGCTCTCTGTGTGTTTAAAATGAATGAATCTGATCTTTACCTTGTCTTACTGGAACGTTCACTGTCTGGAAATTTCTGTTTGAAAATGTTTTCCTGTTATTTTAATGGAGCAGAGGAGCAGATGTGAGGTACTGTTCAACAGAGAGGTTTGGAAATGGGTGAAGGGGTAGAGTGACGGTGTGAGTGAGAGGCGCAGTGAGTTGGCCATTCTCAATAGAGTGGCAGGAAAGAAGGTCAGAGGAACAGACCAGGCAGGAAACACAGAAAGAGCGAGGAGAAGCTGGTGTGAAAAACAGAGATTAAACAACGGGCTTGTTCATTTGGTTTGGGTCTGGCGTTTAGAATACCCGGAATCTGGGTTCACTTCCCTTCCAACTCAGCGAATTGTATCAACATTATGTTCATAAAACCATAGAATGATACCCAAAGAAGGAGACCATTTGGTCCATTGTGTCAGTGCTGTCTCCTGTAATCTGTCCATTTTTCCTTCCAGTATTTATCCCAATTGCTTTTCAAAGTTGCGACTGAATCTGCTTTCAAGTCCTGATCAGACAGTGCATTCCAGATCACAACACATCACTGTATAAAAATTCATTCCTCATTTCGCCTCTGGTTCTTTTCTCAATTACCTGATAAATACATCCTCTGGTGACTGACGCTTTTGCCACTGGAAACAATTTCTCCTTATTTAACTTATTGAAAACCTTCTTGATGATGTCACATACTAGACTGCCAGTAAAACTGAAGCCCATGGAATAAAAGGGACAATGACAGCATGCATATGAAGTTTGCAGACTGATAGGAACATAGGAGCAGGAGTAGGCCATTCAGCCCGTCGAGCCCACCCTGCCATTCAATATGATGATGACTGATCGTCCACTTCAATGCCTTTTTCCCACACTATCTACATATCCCCTATGTCATTTGTATTTAGAAATCTGTCAATCTCTGCTTTAAACATACTCAATGACTGAGCTTCCACAGCCCTCTGCAGTACAGAATTCCAAAGATTCACAACCCTCTGAGTAAAGAAATTTCTCCTCATCGCTGTCCAAAGTGGCTTTCCCCTTACGTTGAAATTGTGTCCCCTGGTTCTAGACTCCTCAATCGGGAGAAACATCTTAGCTTCATCTACCTGTCTATCCCTTTAAATATTTTGAAAGGTTCAATGAGATCACCTCTCATTCTTCAAAACTCTAGAGAATACAGGCCCAGTTTCACCAATCTCTCTTCATCGGACAGTCCCGCCATCCCGGGAACAAGTCTGGTGAACCTTCGTTGTACTCCCTCTATGGCAATGATATCCTTCCGAAGGTAAGGGGAACAAAACTGCACACAGTATTCCAAAGTGCAGACAAACTAAGGTTATATACAATTGAAGCAAGACTTCACTACTCCTGTACTCAAATCCTCTTGTGATAGAGGCTAACATATCATTAGCCTTCCTAATTGCTTGCTGCAATGCATGTTAGCTTTCAGTCACTTCTTGACAAGGACACCCAGGCCCCTTTGTACATTCACACTCTTACCATTAACAAATAATCTGCACATCTGTTCCTCCTACCAAAGTGGATAACCTCACATTTTTACACATTATATTTCATGTGCCACTTTCTTGTCCACTCACTAAGCCTGTCCAAATTCCCTTGAAGCCGCTTTGCATCTTCCTCACAACACACATTCCCACCTAGTTTTGTGTCATCTGCAAACTTGGAAATACTACATTTGGTCCCCACATCCAAATCATGTGTACAGCTGGGTCACAGGGTGGTGGTGAACAGTTGCCTTTCTGTCTGGAGGAAGGTTTACAGTGGGTTCCCCATGGTTCCTCATAACTTCAGTTATGCGCAGACACTGGAAAAGCTGGGGTTGTTCTCCTTGGAGCAGAGCAAGTTCAGAACAACTTTGACAGAGTTAGAATCAAGGAATCAAATGGTGACAGTACAAAAGGAGACCATTCAGTCCATCATGTCCATGACAGCTCTTTGCAAGCGCAGATCAGCGAATTCCACTCCTCTGCCCTTTCATTGTAGCCCTGCACATTTTCTCTATTCAGGTGTTTATCCAATTCCCTTTTGAAAGCCACGATTGAATCTGCCTCCAGCACACTCTCAGGCAGTGTATTCCAGATCCGAACCACTCACTCTGTCCCACACCCCGGTCCCAATGCAGAAGATCTTTTCCGTTCATTTCATCCCTCATAAATAATTGAAATGAAACGTTTATTATGAAATGCACAACATAAAAAGGAGAGATAAATAAATGCTGAATAAAATAGAAGTCAATGTTTGAAAGGTAAAAAGAGCAAAAGATGTTACTTTTATTCTGGATGAGTGAGAGGAATATATCACACTTTGGGGATTTTGTAAGAGGATTTACTGATACACCTGGGATTTGAGAGAAAGCTGGTTCATGGTTCACAGAACAAATTCAGCCCCTGGGGAGGAGCCAACAGCTGCACCGTCCAATAATAGACAGGACGGGGACACTGTCTCAGGCCTAGTGAGCTCAGTCGATGAAAGCATGAAACTCTGAATCTCAAGTTTTTGTGTTTGAGCCCACGGTGGGTGTTTTCTATTTCCTTTTTAGGCTGATTTTACAGGCGTTATCCAGCTCTGAATTCCTCGGCAGAGAGTTCAAGGAGTGTTTGAAAATGAGATTCAACAGAAGTATGAGAAAGTCTCTCCTTGATTCAGGACTCTTACCTCTCTGCAGCATCTCACTGCTGAAGATTGAAATTTTTCTCATTTCATTTTCAGCTCAGGGTCAGTGTGGATCACTGGGACTTCTGGCTGTCTCCCGCTTCACAATCCATCAGTGCTGAGAAATCAATGGGGAATATTACTCACATGTTACAATGTTTTATAAATATTTGAATGTATTTCACACTGTTTCCAACAGTGTGAATCTCCCCTGGTATATCAGCTCACCAATACTTCAACAGAACTTTCACATAATGTGAGCTCTGAGATCTGTTCAGATCCCATTCCCAAGACCTGGAAAGTGGGATTGGGCTGGATCGCTCTTTTTCAGCTGGCACAGACACGAATGTTAAATGGTCTCATTCTGTGCCATCAATTTTCTCCATTTTCTATGTTCTATGAAGTGAGGTGTGATTGGGAGGGGCAATTCCACCAGGGTTATATTTTCTACCAAAACAATGACACAAGGGATACTTCACATTTTTATTCATTCATTCATGCGATGTGGGCATCGCTGTCTCGGCCAGCATTTATTGCCCATCCCTAATTGCCCATGAGAAGGTGGTGGTGAGCTGCCTTCTTGAACCGCTGCAGTCCATGTTGGGAAGGTACACCCACAGTGCTGTGAGGAAGGGAGTTCCAGGATTTTGACCCAGCGACAGTGAAGGAACGGCGATATAGTTCCAAGTCAGGATGGCTTGCAGGGGAACTTGCAGGTGGTGGTATCCCCTGCATTTGCTGCCCTTGCCATTCTCGGTGGTAGAGGTTGCTGGGTTTGGAAGGTGATGTCGAAGGAGTCTTGGTGCATTGCTGCAGTGCATCTTGTACACGTTACACACTGCTGCCACTGTGTGCCGATGGTGGAGGGAGTGAATGTTTGTAGATGGGGTGCCAATCAAGTGGGCTGCTTTGTCCTGGACGGTGTTGAGATTCTTGAGTTGGAATTGCACCCATCCAGGCAAGTGGAGAGTATTCCATCACACTCTTGACTTGTGAATTGCAGATGGTGGACAGGCTTTGGGGAGTCAGGAGTCATGGATGAGTGAGAGGAATATATCACATTTTGGGGCTTTTGTAATAGGATTTATTGATAAACCTGGGATTTGAGAGGAAGCTGCTTCATGTTTTAAAGGACAGATTCAGCCCCTCGGGTGGAGCCAACAGCTGCACTGCAATTACTCACCTCAGGATTCCAAGCCTCTGACCTGCTCTTGTCGTCACGTTATTTGTATGGCTACCCATGGTAACCTCCATGATGTTGATGGTGGGGGATTCAGTGATTGTAATGCTATTGAATGTCAAGGGGAGATAGTTAGATTCTCTCTTGTTGGAGATGGTCATTGCCTGGCACTTGTGTGGTGCGAATGTTACTTGCCACTTATCATCCCAAGCCTGTGAGACTGAAATAGCTCAGTTGGGAGAGTGTTAGACTGAAGATCCCTGGTTCAATCTGGGGTTTTGGCAGTTCTCCTTTATTCTGCATCGCCCTTTGGTTTTGACTCTTGAGCTGCACAATTTACACTGAAATTATTTACCCAACTCTGAAGGTTGTATTGGAATAGAGAGATATCCAGGATGGGAAATATTTACATTGCCAGCTTTAGTTTATTCTCTATCTCCTTGTGTCGTTTTCCCCAGTTTTTGAATCTTTCGGGGCCGGGTGAACATTTGATTTGCTGCATATGTCCCAAACTGAAGCCTTTTCCACATCTCTGGGCGGTCAGACTCGCTCTGTCTGTTTTTGCTGCTCGTGACCATTAACGAGAATAGGCCACGAGTTCAATGTTTATCAGCAAACGGAAGATAATTGGAAAGAATTCTGTGGTACTCCAGACCAGTGACAAAGATGCAATGGATGTTATTCAAAATAAATTCCCTTTGACATTTGATGTAAACTTGTTTGCATCTAAAATTTAGATTTTAAGTGTAACAAAAATGTGTCAAATTAATGACTGACCATGTGACAGCGCACATGGGGATCAAATCCACAGCCTTGTTGTTATCAACACTGCGTCCTAACCAACTGAACTAAGCGGCCGATGGACAGAGCCAGGTATGGGGTTGAGCCGCACGCTGGGCGGTTTGTGTTTTATTTCTCACACTGGGTGACAGAGCGATTGTACAAACAATGGACACATCACATCCCTGAAACATTGTTCTGATATAAAACAGTGTGAAATAAAACTGAGCATGGAAATGGAACCAGAAATCAGGACTTTAATCTTTTGAAGTTGATCTTGAAATTCAACCATTCACTGAACATTCCAATAGATCGAACTCTCTTCTGATATAAAATCCAGGAACTTGAGCTGCTGTAAAACATAACTGAGCTTGACGTGATTTGAACACGCAACCTTCTGATTTGGAATTAGACACACTACCGTTGCACCACAAGCTCACAGATAAAGCAAAGTCTTCCATTGGGACCAGTGACCATAACTCTATTAGCTTCAAGATAGTTATGAAAAAGAATAGGACTGGTCCTCAGGTTGAAGTCCTGAATTGGGGGAAGGCTAATTTCCATGGCATCAGACAGGAACTCTCAAAAGTTGAATGGGAGAGGCTGTTTACAGGTAAAGGGACGTCTGGCAAGTGGGAGGCTTTTAAAAGTGAGATAGGAAGAGTTCAGGGCCAGCATGTTCCTGTTAGATGGAAGGGCAAGGCTGGCAAGTTTAGGGAACCTTGGTTGACGAGGGATATTGAGGGTCTTGTCAGGACAAAGAAGGAGGCATACGTCAGGTATAGGCAGCTGGGATCGAGCGAGTCCCTCGAGAAGTATAGGGGATGTAGGAGTACACTTAAGAAGGAAGTTAGGAGGGGGAAAAGGGGCCATGAAATTTCCCTGGCAGATAAGATAAAGGAGAATCCTAAAAGATTCTCTAAGTATATTAAGAGTAAAAGGGTAGCTAGAGAGACAGTAGGTCCCCTTAAGGATCAGTATGTCAATCTATGTGTGAAGCCACGCGAAATGGGCGAGGTCTTAAATGAATATTTCTCGTCTGTATTTACGGTGGAGAAGGTCATGGAAGCTAGTGAGTTCAAGGGAGGGAACAGCGATATCCTGCAGCAAATCAACATTACAAAGGAGGAGGTGTTGGAGGTTTTGAAGCGCATTAAGGTGGATAAATCCCCAGGGCCTGATCAGATGTATCCGAGAATGCTATGGGAATCAAGGGAGGAGATTGCTGGGGCGCTGGCAGAGATTTTTGTATCATCGTTAGACACGGGTGAGGTACCGGAAGACTGGAGGATAGCTAATTTGTTAATTAATAAATTAAATAACAAATCATGTCGCCTCTTTCTCTTCTAAACTCTGGCGGAGACAAGCCTAGCTTGTCCAATCTTTCCTCGCAAGACAGCCCACCCATTCCATGTATTAGTCTCGTAAACTTTCTCTCTACTACCTCCAATGCATTTACATCATTCCGCAAATAAGGAGACCAGTACTGTGCTCAGTGCTGCAGAAGAGGTCTCACCAATGTCCTGTATAGCTGAAGCATAACCTCCCTGCTATTGTATTCAATTCCCATGGTGATAAATGATAACATTCTATTAGCTTTCCTAATTACGTGCTGGACCTGCATACTAACCTTTTGCAATTCATGCCCTCTGCAGATCCCTCTGCATCTCAGAGCTCTGTAATCTCTCACCATTTAGATAATATGCTTTTTTATTCTTCCTGCCATAGTGGACAATTTCCGACTTTCCCACATTATACTCCATTTGCTAGGTCTTTGCCCAATCACTTAACCTATCTATATCCCTTTGTAGCCCCCTTATGTGCTCTTCACAAGCTACTTTCCTACCTATCTTTGTGATCAGCAAATTTAGCAACAATACCTTCGGTCCCTTCATCAAAGTCATTTATATAAATTGTAAAAAGTTGAGGCCCCAGCAAAGATCCCTGTGGCACACCACTCGTTACTTCTTGCCAACCAGAAAATGACCCATTTATGCTGACTCCTTTCAGCTGGCCAATCTTCTATCCATGCCAATTTTCTATCCATGCCAATATGTTACCCCCGACACCATGAGCTTTTATTTTCTGCAATACCCTTTGATATGGCACCTTATCCTTCTGGAAATCGAAATACAATACATCCACTGGTTCCCCTTTATCCACAGCACATGTAACTTCCTCAAAGAACTCCAATTAGTTGGTTAAACATGATTTCCCTTTCAAAAAACCATGTTGACTCTGCCTGATTACCTTAATTTTTTTCTAAATGCCCTGCTATAACATCCTCTGTAATAGCTCCAAACATTTTCCCTGAGACAAATGTTAAGCTAACTGGCCTGTCGTTTCCTGCTTTTGTCTCCCTCCCTTTTTGAATAAATGAGTTACATTCACTCTTTTCCAATCTAACGGAACCTTCCCGAATCTAGGGAATTGTGGAATATTAAAACCAGCGCATCAACTATCTCACTAGCCAATTCAGGACCTGGCGACTTGTCAACCCGCAGCTCCAACAATTTGTTCAGTACCACTTCCCTGGTGATTGTAATTTTCTTGAGTTCCTCCATCCCTTCAATTTCCTGATATACGGCTAATACTGGGATGTTATTTGTATCCTCAATAGTGAAGACCGATGCCAAGTATCTGTTCAATTCATCTGCCATCTCTTAACTATCCATTATTAATTCCCCAGACACACTTTCTATAGGACCAACAGTCGCTTTGTTAACTCTTTTCTTTTTAAAATATCTTTCGAAACTCTTACTAGTTGTCTTGAAATTTCTTGCGAGCTTTCTCTCATACTCTAATTTTACCTTCCTTTTCAATCTTTTAGTCATTCTTTGCTGTTTTTTTTAATATTCTGCCAATCTTCTGACCTGCCTCCCACCTTTGCACAATTTTAGGCTTTTTCTTTAAGTTTGATAGTATCTTTAACTGTTTTCGTGAACCATGGATGGTGAGCCCCACCTTTGGAACTTTTCTTTCTCGTTGAAATGTATCTATTCTGTGTATTCTGAAATATCCCCTTAAATATCTGCCACTGCATCTCTATTGACCTATCCCTTAACCTAATTTGCCAGTTCACTTCAGCTAGCTCTGCTTTCATGCCCTTTTAATTTCCCTTATTTAAATTTAAAATCCTAGTCTGGGACCCACTCTCCTCTCCCTCAAACTGAATGTAAAATTCAATCATATTATAATCGCTACTACCTAGGGGCACCTTAACTATGAGGTCATTAATTAATCCTATCTCGTTGCACAATGCCAGGTCTAGTATAGCCTGCTCTCTGGTTGGCTCCAGAATGTATTGTTCCAAGAAATGATCCCCAAAACTTTCTATGTACTCCTCATCTAGGCTACCTCTACCCATCTGAATTTTCCAGTCTATATGTAGATTAAAATCCCCCATAATTATCACTGTACCTTTCTGACAAGCTGCCATTATTTCTTCCTTTATATCCCATCCGACAGTGTGGTTAATGTGAGGTGGCCTGTACACCACTCCCACAAGTGACTTCTTGCCTTTATGATTTCTCATTTGTACCCAAACTGCTTCTGCATCCTGATCTCCAGAACTCAGGTCATCCCTCTCTATTACGCGAATACCATCATTAATTAACAGAGCTACCCCGCCACCTTTTCCTAGCTTCCTGTCCTTCCAAAATGCCATGTCAGCTCCAATATTTATATCCCAATCAATGTCGCCCTGCAGCCATGTCTCTGTAATGACTATCAGATCGTACTTATTTATTCTATTTGTGCTCTCAGTTCATCTGTTTTGTTTCGAATGCTCCATGCATTCAGATACAGAGCACTTAGTTTTGTCCTTTTATTATTTTTGTCACCTCTAGTCTTATCTGTCGATTTACACTTAGATTTGTACATTCTGTCCCTTCCTGTCACAGTCTGTTTATCATTTCCCATATTTATACCTTTCTCTCTTGCCTTGTCTCTCCTCCTTGATTCACCATATCTTCCCAAGTTTGATCCCTTGCCCCCACTATTCAGTTTAAAACCGTCTCTACTTCCCTCGTTATGTGGCTAGCTAGAACACCGGCACCAGCACGGTTCAGGTGTAGACCGTCCCAACGGTACAGCCACCTCTTTCCCCAGTACTGGTGCCAATGCCCCACGAACCAGTACCCACTACTGCCACACCAGTCTTTCAGCCGCACATTACTTTCTCTAATCTTATTTGTCCGATGCCAATTTGCACATGGCTCAGGTAATAATCCAGAGATGATTAACTTTGAGGTTCTGCTTCTTAATTTGGTGCCTAGTTCCTCATACTGACTTTGCAGAACCTCTATTCTTGTCCTGCCTATGTCGTTGGTACCGACATGGACCACGACGACTGGATCCTCCCCCTCCCATTGGATGTTTCACTCCTGCCCTGAGCAGATGTCCTGCATCCTGGCACCGGCAGGCAACACAGCCGTCTGGACTCTTGCTCTTTGCTGCAGAGAACAGAGTCAATCCACCTTACTATACTGTTCCTTACTACCACAACATTCCTTTTTTCTCCCTCTTTGAGCCGCAAACACTTACTGCAGACGTGTTTGCCCTGGATCACACTGGCATTCAGGAGCTCCCACATGCTGCAGCTGTGACACATCACCTGTCCTGTCATCCTTAACGTGTTTCAATTAACTACTTAAATATTTTATTCAATTATTCATTTTATTGCATATTTTATTAAACTTACCACTAGTTTGTTTCCTATTTTAAACGTTGGGACGAAAATGGACCTCAATCACTTACCAGATGCGCATCAAGCAGGTCGGTTCTTCCAAACCAATCAACTACCTGCTTGTCTGTGATGTCACAGCTTACCAGATCCTCACCAAACAGCTCCTTCCACTGCACCGAAGAAAGAACCAAATCCTGCACACTCACCCCAGCGGCTCTCTGTTTCCCTGCTCTCACTCTCCATTGTGATGTCACTCCTGGAATTTTTTCCCCTGCTCTGCTCCTGCCGTGCTCCTCTCTCTCTCGCTCTGACTCCGAGTCTGTGCTTGTGGCGCATTTTTTCATACGTTGTTCCGTTGTTCTCCTCTGTTTCTGGTCCAGAATCTGATTCTGGTGGGATTTGAACCCACAACTTTTGAACATCTTCGCAGTCATTATTTAGAAGTCCAACCCGCTATCCATTGCGCCACAGAGCCTCACACATTTTTCTTAATATCACTAAGGCCTTTGATCTTGTCAGCAGAGACGGCCTCTTCAAACTGCAATGGAACACAGGCTGCCCTCCTGACCTCTTGGGCATCATCTCTTCTTTCCACGAGAACATGCATAGTTCCATCAGTTACAATGGAGCAACATCAGACGCTTTCAAGATCAGCAGTGGGGTAAAGCAGGGCTGCACGCTGGCGCCAGCTCTCTTAGGAACAGAGGAACATTGGAGTAGGCCATTCAGCCCGTTGAACCTGCTCTGCCATTCAATTCGATCATGGCTGATCATCTACCTCAAAGCCCCTTTCCCGTGCTATCCCCATATCCCTTGATGTCATGAGTATCAAGATTTCTATCAATTTCTGTCTTGAACATACTCAATGATTGAGCTGCCACAGCCCTCTGGATCACAGTATTCCAATGATTCACCACCGTCTGAGTGAACAAATTCCACCCATCCCAGTTTTAAATGGCCTACTCATTATTCTGAGACGATGTCCTTTGGTTTTAGACTCACCAACCAGGGCAAACATCCTGTCTACATCCACACTGTCACGCCCTGTAAGAATTTTGTCAGTTTCAATCAGATAACCTCTCATTCTTCGAAACTTTAAGGAATACAGGCCCAGTTTCCTCATAAGACAATCCCACCATCCCAGGGATTAGTCTGGTGACATAAAAACAAGAAATGCTGGAACCACTCAGCAGGTCTGGCAGCATCTGTGAAAAGAGAAGCAGAGTTAACGTTTCAGGTCAGTGACCCTTCTTCAGAACTGACATATATTAGAAAAGTCACAGGTTATAAGCATGTGAGGTGGGGGTGGGGCAAGAGTTAACAAAGGAGAAGGTGCAGATTGGACAAGGCCACATTGCTGACCAAAAGGTCATGCAGCAAAGGCAAACAATATGTTAATGGTGTGTTGAAACACAAAGCATTAGTACAGATTAGGTGTTAACGGCCTGAATATTGAACAGCAGCAAGTACAAACCTGAAAAAAAACAGTAGGTAAGCAAACTGAACAAACTGAGATGAAATGAAATAAATGCAAAAAAAAAGATTAGTCTGTTGACCCTCTGTTTCACTCCCTCTTTGGCAAGTATATCCTTCATGCGATGAGGAGACTAAACTGTACACAATACTCCAGTGCGGATTCACCAAGGCTCTATACAATTGCAGCAAGACATCTTTACTTCTGTCCTCATGACCCCTCGTGTGGGTACAACATACCATTTGCCTTCCGAATTGATTGCTGCACCTGCACAAGAGCTTTTAGTGTCTCTAGAACAAGGACACCCAGGTCCCTTTGGACATTAACACTTCCCAACCTCTCACCATTTAAGAAATACTCTGTCTTTCTGTTTATTCCACCAAAGTGGATAACTTCACACTTATTCACATTATATTCCATGTTCTTGCCCATTCACTTAGTCGCTCCAGGTCCCCTAGAAGATTCTCTGCAACCTCCTCACAACTCACACTTCACCGAGCTTTGTGTCTTCTGCAAATTGGAAATATTACATTTAATCCCCACATCCAAATCATTTCTATAGGTTGTGAACAGCTGTGGCTCCAACACTGATCCTTGCAGTACCCCAATAGTAACAGCCTGCCATCCTGAGGAGGACCCGTTTTTCCTGATCTCTGTTTTCTGTCTGTTAACCAATTCTCAATCCATGTCAGCATATTATCCACAAGCCTTTGTGCTCTAATTTTGTTTACTCACCTCTTGTGTGGGACCTTACCAAAGGAAAATGCAAATACCACACATCCACTGGTTCTCCTTTATCTGTTCGATAGGTAACATCCTCAAAAAACTCGAGATTTTTCAAACCTGTTTTCCTTTTCATAAATCCATGTTGACTCTGCCCAATCATATCATCATTTTCGAACTGTCTCGTTATCACATCCTTTATAATTGGCATATTCTTCTCCATGCTGCTTTTGTACACTTTCAATGACTCAGATGGGGGTGTTCACCTGCACATCAGAGCTGACGACAAGCTGTTCAACTTGGCAAGACTGTGCGCCAAGACCAAAGTGGGTAAATTCCTAGTCTGTGAGTTGCTATTTGCTGATGATGCTGTGCTGACATCCCATAATGAAGTTCAGTCACAGCAGCTTGTAGATCGGTTCTCCCTGGCCTGCAAAGAGTTTGGACTGACGATCAGCATCAGGAAGATGAAAGTTATGGGCCAGGACAAAGAGACTCCACTTTCCATCAACATCGACAACCTCACTTTGGAGGTTGTCAACAGCTTCACATACCTTCAATCAACAATCACCAGCAATCTGTCCCTTGATACTGAAATCAGCACCAGGATTTCCAATGCTGCAGCTGTCATGTCAAAGTTGAGAAGACAAGTGTGAACCGACAGCAAACTGACCGAAAATACAAAGCTCCACGTGTACCAGGCTTGTGTTCTCAGCACCCTCCTTTATAGTAGAGAAGCATCAACAACTTATACAAACCAAAAAAAGAAGCTGAACAGCATCCACCTCCACTGCCTCAGATGGATACTGGGCATCTCCTGGCAGGACAGAGTGCCGAATGCGGAAGTACACCAGCGTGCAGGGATCCGCAGCATGTTTGCCCTCTTGAGTCAGCGGTGACTCTGTTGACTGGGCCAAATGGATGACGGTCACATTGTCAAATATATGCTCTTTGGTGAGCTTGTTATCAGCACGAGACCAACAGGTCAGGGAAAAAAATCAAGTCCTTTGGAGAGGTTTGAGTTAATTCAGGAGAGTGGGTATGGATTTATAAATGGGAGTTCATGCTTGACGAAGCTAACTGCATTTGTTGATAAACTATCTGAGAATGCTGATTAAAGGAATGCAGTGGATGTTGTTTATATGGATGTTACGGGAGCATTATATAAAGTACCACTTAAAATGGTGGTTAACAAAATTGAGGTTCATGGATTTGGAGGGTCAGTGTCCATTTGGATAGTAAAATGTTTTAAAGACTGAAAACAGCGAGTCATATTAAATGGTTCTTGGTCAGACCGGAGGATATTCGACCGTGGTGTTCCCCAAGGGTCAGTGTTGGAACCACTGCTTTTTTTGCTAAAGGTAAGTGACTTGGATCTTGGGATACAGAGTAGAATCTCAAAATATGCCGATGACACCAAACTTGGAGGAGTGGCAAACAGTGAGGATGATATGAACTACCTGCAACAGGACAGTGATAGGCTAGCAGAATGGGCAGACAGGTGGCAGATGGAATTTAATAGTGACAAGTGTGAGGTGATGTATTTTGGCAGAAGGAATAGGGAGAGGCAATATATACTTAATGGCACAGTTCTAAAGAGTGTGCTGGAATAGAGGGTCTTGGGGTTCATGTGCATCGATCTTTGAAGGTGGCAAGACATATTGCGAGAGTGGTTAGCAAAGCATATGGGATCTTGGGCTTTATAAATAGAGGCATTGAGTACAAAAGCAGGGAAGTTATGCTGAACCATTATAAAACTCTGGTTGGGCCCCAATTGGAGTGTTGCTTCCAGTTCTGCTCAGCAGACTTTAGAAAGAATGTGAGGGTCCTTGAGAGGACGCAGAGGTGACTTACCAGAATGGATCCAGGGATGGGAGATTTTAGTTACAAGGTTAGGTTGGAAAAGCTAGGATTATTCTGCCTATATCAAAGGAGATTGAGTGGAGAATTGATAGAGGTGTATAACACCTCTAGAGAACAGGCCATCCTCGACTGGGTATTGTGTAATGAGAAAGGATTAGTTAACAATCTTGTTGTGTGGGGTCCCTTGAGGAATTGCGCCCATAATATGATAAAATTCTTCATTAAGATGGAGAGTGAGAGAGTTGATTCCGAGACTCGGATTCAGAATCTAAACAAAGGAAACTATGAACGGATGAGGCGGGAGTTGGCTATGATAGATTGGGGAACGTTACTTAAAGGGTTGACAGTGGATAGGCAATGGCTAGCATTTAAAGAGCGCATGGATGAATTACAACCATTGTTCATTCCTGTCTGTGCAAAAGTAAAACAGGAAGGGTGGCTCAACTGTGGCTTGCAAAAGAAATTAAGGAAAGTATTAGATCCAAGGAGGAGAAATAAAAATGGTCAGAACAAGCAGCAAACCTGAAGATTGTGAGCAGTTTGGAATTTAGCAGAGGAGGACAAAAGGATTGATTCAGAAGGGGGAAATAGAGTATGAGAGTAAGCTAGTAGAGAACATAAAAACTAACTGTAAAAGCTTCCATAGATATGTGTAGAGAAAAAGATTAGTGAAGACAAATGTGGGTCCCTTCCAGTCAGAAATGGGGGAATTTATAATGGGGAACAAAGAAATGGCAGACCAATTAAATACATTCTTTGGTTCTGTCTTCACAAAGGAGGATACAAATTACCTCCCAGAAACGTTGGGGAACATAGGATCTAGTGAGAAGGAGGAACTGTATGATATCAGTATTAGTGGGGAATGTTAGGGGAATTGATGGGATTGAAGGCCGATAAATACCCAGGGCCTGATAATCTACATCCCAGAGTACTTAAGGAGGTGGCACTTGAAACAGCAGATGCATTTCTGGTCTTTTTTCAAAATTCTATAGACTCTGGAACAGTTCCAATGGATTGGACGGTAGTTAATGTAACTCCACTGTTTAAAAAAAGAGGCAGATAGAAAACAGCGAATTATATACCGGTTAGCCTGACATCAGTCGTGGGGAAAATGCTGGAGTCCATTACAAAAGATGTAATAGCAGAGTGCAATAATAACTCGTCTCCACTCCTAGTATTTCTAAATCCCACACATTCACGATAATGTGAACAATTATTTCCTGTTGTGTCTCTCTCAGATTTGTAAACTTCACTGTATTGGAGTGAGGTGATAGCTACTGGCGGGAAGCAAGAAACACAATCAAGCAGCAGAAACTCCACAGTCTGTCAGGGTTAAAGAAACATTGCAATGTGAGGATACAGCGAAGTGGTTTGATTGGGTAGATGGAGACATGATTCCACTTGTGGTGGTGTCGGAAGCAAAGGCCAGAAATACAAAATTGTCATCAATAAAAGAAATGAGGAATTCATGAAAAATGTAGCAACGTAGTGAATGTGGATAGAATAGAAAGTGAGATTGGATGGACAGAAGCAGTCTGAAAGGATGGCTGAAATAAAAGGTGAGTGCCTTGAAACGTTAACTGTGTTTCTCTTAGCACAGATGCTGCCAGAGCTGCTGAACATTTCCAGCACTTTCTTTTTTTTATTTCAGCATTTGCAGGATGTTGCTTTGATCTGAAAAAAAATGGATGATTGGCTGGGGGGTTCCAGTGAAATTCCACAGCAGCTGAAGAAACCAGACCGGTCAGTGGCTCGTTGGTCTCGGGGTATGATTCTCGTTCAGGGAATATGGTTGATTAACATGCGAGAAATCCCGCCTTCTAGTCCCAGACGAGCCCTGGCCTGCTGGCATTTTTAGATTAAGGTTATCTATTGGTTTCAGCCTTGCAGAAGGTGGAACTAACTTCCATCCGGAGCTGGCTTGAGGACCAGACATCTGGATTCAAAGAGCTTGACGACAAAATTGAAATTAACTAAATTAACAGATAGCCAAGTGAGAATAATACGTTGTTGCAGTAATTGAGACCTGACTCCAAAAACAACACGACTCGGTACTGGACTGGAATGGAATGGAATTCTTCAGTGTTTCTGTTGTTTGGCTTGCATTGACTCATCGATTTTCATGTTTTTCACTTTGTCGATGCCTTTGAATAATTGTGGATCCTTCTTCAGGGTGTCTTCTTTCACCAGGTAGTTCTGACCTCTGATGATGTTGATTGTAATCAGCTTCAATTCGCTGATAGTTTTGGAACTGAGCAGATTTCCTTGGCTTGAGTCTACAACATGGAACTCAGTCTGACATGTGGACCCATGGGAGGATTTGAATGCCACCCCTGCGTTGGAGTTGCATCCATCCAATAAGACACCGAGTAGAAGTGACAGTTCTGTCAGTCGAACATGAGACTTTTAATGGCAGGGTTGTGAGTTTGAGTGCCATTCTGTTTTTCCCTTTTTTCAGGCTTCATGAGCAGAGAGTACAGGGAGTGTTTGAATTGAGCGAGTCTCGCTTTGATTCAGGACTCTTACCTCTCTGCAGCATCCCACAATGAAAGATTGAATTTGCTCTCATTTCATTCTCAGCTCAGGGTCTGTGCGGCTCAGTGGCACTTCTGGCTGTCTCCCGCTTCACAATCCATCAGTACTGAGAAAGCAATGGGGAATATTACTGACATGTTGTGTTCTTTAATTTTTTGGAAAACTTGATTGTATGTATTTTCTTCCAAAACAAGGACACCAAGCCAATGTTAATGTCGGGCTGAAATAGCTCAGTTGGGAGAGCGTCAGACTGCAAATCTGAAAGACCCGAGTTCAATCCTGTGTTTCAACAATTCCGCTTCTTTATGCGTCCCTTGCCTTGGTTCTGATTTTACAGTTGCACAATTTACTTTGAAATTATTTACCAAGCACCAGTGGATTGGATTTGAGAAACAACACAGAGTCATTTACAGCACAGAAGGTGGTCGTTTGGCCTATCATGTCCATGCTGGCTCTCCCCGGAGCTATCTATTCAGTTCCACTCACCAACTCGATCCTTTTCCTCCTGCAAGTTTCTTTCCTTCAAGCATCCATCCAATTTCCTTTTCAAGTCATTGATTGTCTCTGCTTCCACCACACTCGTGGGCCAAGTCATTACCACCCACAACATAAAAAAGTTCCACCTCATCAAGGATGGGAAATACATATATCTTCTATATTTGCTTATTCTCTATTTCTATGAGAATAGAATGGCATTCAACATGAAAGGAAACCCAAAAATCTTTGAGCAGCATGTAAATGATAAGTGGGTAGTAAGAGGTTGAGTAGGGCCTATTAGGGACAAAAAGGATAATATATGCTTCAAGGTGCTGGGCAATGTTAATCTACTTAATGAGTACTTTTTATCAGTGATCACTAAGGAAGTGGAATTGGCCAAAATATCAGTAGAAGTGAAGAGAGTAGAGGCAATGGGGAGAGTACAAATTGAGAGAGGGAGGTACTAAAAAGGCTGGCTGTGCTTCGGGTAGATAAAGCAGCTGGTCCGGATGGCTTGCATCCCAGATTGCGAAAGGAACTGCGGATGCAGATAACGGAAGGGTTCGGTATAATCTTCCAACCTTCCCTGGATACGGGGGAGGTGCCAGAGGATAAATAGTAGCAAATACGACGCCCTTATTCAAGAAAGGGTGTAAGGACAGTCCGGCTAACTACAGGCCAGTTCGATTAACAGCAGTGGTGGGTAAGGTTTTTGAAAGAATAATCAGGGTAAAAAATCAACAGTCACTTGGAGAGGTTTGAGTTAATTAAGTAGAGTGAGCATGGATTTATAAATGGAAGTTCATGCTTGACTAATCTAATTGCATTTTTTGATGAACTAACAGAGCAGGTTGATGAAGGGAATGCAGTGGATGTTGTTTATGTGGATTTTAAGGAAGCGTTTGACAAGGTACCACATAAAAAGCCGGATAACAAAATTGAGGTTCGTGGTATAGGAGGGTCAGTGTCCAATTGGATAGAAAATTGGTTTAAGGACAGAAAACAGCGAGTCTTATGAAATGGTTCTTTGTCAGACTGGAGGTTAGTCGACAGTGGTGTTCCCCAAGGGTCAGTGCTAGAACCACTGCTTTTTTTTGCCAAAGATAAATGACTTTGATCTTGGAATATTGAGTATAATCTCAAACTATCCCGATGACAACAAACTTGGAGGAGTGGCAAACAGTGAGGATGATATGAACTGCCTGCAACAGGACAATGGTAGGCTGGCAGAATGGGCAGACAGCTGGCAGATGGGATTTAATAGTGACAAGTGTGAGGTGATGTATTTTGGCATAAGGAATAGGGAGAGGCAATATATACTTAATGGCACAGTTCTGAAGATTGCTGGAATAGAGGGACTTGGGGTTCATGTGCATCAATCTTTGAAGGTGGCAAGACATATTGCGAGAGTGGTTAGCAAAGCATATGGGATCTTGGGCTTTATAAATAGACGCATTGAGTACAAAGCAGAGAAGTTATGCTGAACCATTATAAAGCTCTGGTAAGGCCCCAATTGGAGTGTTGCTTCCAGTTCTGCTCAGCGGACTTTGGAAAGAATGTGAGGGTCCTTGAGACGATGTAGAGGAAATTCACCAGAATGGATTCAGGGATGGGGGATTTTAGTTACAAGGTTAGGTTGGAAAAGCTAGGGCTGTTCTGCCTGCATCAAAGGAGAGTGAGGGGAGAATTGATTGATGTGTTCTCGGCTATGACAGTTTTAAATAAGTTGGCAAGGAAACATTGTTCCCGTTAACTATTGGTACAAGGACTAGGGGATACAGACTGAAGGTTTTGGGCAGGAGATACGGGGGAATGTGCGCAAGAACTTTTTTACACAGTGATTGGTGATGATCTGTAACTCGCTGCCCACGAGGGCGGTGGAAATGGAGACAATCGAGGATTGCAAAAGGAATTTGAATGGGCACTTGAAGGAAATAATTTGACAGGGCTATGGGGATCGAGCAGACATGTAATAACTCGTCTCCACTCCTGGTATTTCTAAATCCCACACATTCAATATAATGTGAACAATTCTTTCCTGTTGTGTCTCTCTCCGATTTGTAAACTTCACTGCATTGGAGTGAAGTGACATCTACTGGGAAGAAACAAGAACTGCCGTGATGAGATCAGCCATGATTGTGTTGAATGGCAGAGCAGTCTCGAGTGGCGGAATTGCCGACTCCTGCTCCTAGTTCTTATGTTCATAGAATCATACAGCACAGAAGGAGGCCATTCGCCCCCATTGTGCCTCTGCTGACTCTCTAACAAAAAGATGCAATTAGTCCAACCCCCTGCCTATTTCCCCATAATCCTGGAGAATTTCACTTTGAAATATTTGTCCAATTCCTTTATGAATGTTATAATTGAATCTGTTTCAACCACCCTGTCAGACAATTCATTCCAAATCCGAATCAGTTACTGGGTAAAAAGATCTCTCCTCACCTCCCCTTGACATTTGTGGCCAATTATTTTAAATCTGTGTCCTCTGGTTACTGACCCCCAAGACATTGGAAACAGTTTCTTCCTCTCCACCCTATGAAAATCCTTCATGATACTGAACACCTCGATTAAATCTTCCCTTAACCTTCTCTACTCTGAGGAGAACAATCCCATCTTCACCAGCCTGTCCAGAGAACTGAAACCCCTCATCTCTGGTATCACTCTAGTAAATCCCCTCTGAATTGTCTCAGAAGCTTTGATGTCCTTTCTAAAGCCTGGTGCCCAGAACTGGACACATTACTCGAGCTGAGATCGAGCCAGTGTCGCCCACATCCCACGAACGAATAAAAAAACGCCCCCTAACCAGTCCCCAATTCTTAAGCAATTATAGACGCTCCCTGACCAGTACCCAAATCTTATTCATTTAGAGACGCTCCCTGACCAGTACCCAAATTTTATTCATTTAGAGACGCTCCCTGCCCAGTCCCCAATTCTTATCCATTTGTCGACGCGGTTTCGGGAAGCCTCACCGGGAAAAGCTTCACCGCCACCATCCGCAGAGATACAGATGGGATTGTTCCATCTTATTGTGGCCCTGAGGCCCTGCTCCAGCTGTGTGAGCCCGCAAAGGGCGCGATCTTCTCGCACTTTGTGAATATCCCGATCCAACTCCGAACCCGCAGCTCCAGCTGCTGACAGAGCTGTCTCCACTGCGCCTGCGCGCCCCGCTCTGATAACAGATCGGGCGGATTCTAGGCCGCTGAGCATTCTGGGTACCACAACTGTCATTAATGCTATTCTTTCAGCTGATAGGTTTTATTACGTACATTTCATGACCTGGGGTCGTCGTGTGTGTTTTCGTTTGCACCTGTCAATGCCTGGGAGGAAAGAGTCAGCTTCACTTTGTCGCCATGAGTTTCTGGTGTCAGAAAGTGGTGTTTAACTCAGTATATTTCAGTTTTTGGTCTGTGACTGTGGGTATTATTCAGTACCTGTTTGTTTCTGCTATTGCTATGTGAGTTTCACCACATATCTTTCAACAACTTGCATGCGAGCATCAGCTTTTGTCTCTTTCTATCAGTTTCTGAGAAGTGAGAAAGGGTTTGATTCTATCCCTATCAGTTTCTGTTACATGCATGTGTCTTTAATCTGCACCTCCTCTGCGTGTGTCTTCTTCTCTGTACTTGTAGGTGAGTATGTGTTTTGCTTTGTATCTCTCAATCTTTGAAGTGTGAGCCTGGGTTTGTACCTAATTTCCTTTGTATCTTGCAGTTGGGATATGAAAGAAAGATTTTTACACGTGACCAGCCAACTGCTGCTAAGTGATTGTGGGTTTCACACTGTATCTGTCAATTTCTTGTCTGGTAATGTGAAGTTTACAGTGTACCTGTCAGTTTCTAGTCTGGGACTGAGTTGGTTTTACTCTGTCCTGAGCATTCGCTGGTATGTTAGTGTGGGGTTTACATTGTACCTGTCAGTTTCTTGTATGTGAGTGTTGATTTCACTCTGAAAAGAATCATCGAACATAGAATAGTTACAGAACAAAAGGAAGCCATTCAGCTCATTGTGCTTGTGCTGCTTCTCTGCACGAGCAACTCAGCTCATGCCACAGACTCATGTATTCCATGAAAACATGCAATTTCTTTCACTTCAGATAATTATCTTATACCATTTTGAAAGCCATGGTTGAATCAGGCTCCATCACACTCTCAAGCAGTGCATATCAGGTCTTAACCACTCGCTGTGCAAAAGAAGTTTTTCCTCATGTTGCCTTTGGTTCTTTTGCCATTCACCTTAAATCGGTGTCCTCTGGTTACAGAGCCATGAATAATATTCCCCATTGCTTTCTCAGCACTGATGGATTGTGAAGCAGGAGACAGCCAGAAGTCCCACTGAGCCGCACTGACGCCGAGCTGGGAATGAAATGAGATGAAGTTCAATCTTTCACAGTGAGATGCTGCAGAGAGATAAGAGTCCCGAATCAAAGTGAGACTTTCTCATACTTTTGCTGAATTTCATTTCAAACACTCCTTGGACTCTCTGCTAATGAAGACTTTAAAAAGGGAAAAACAGAATGGCACTCCAACTCACCACCCTGAAATTAAAAGTTTAATGTTCGACTGACTGAACTGTCACTTCTACTCGGTCTCTTATTGGATGGATGCAACTGTGTTCTTCAACGCAGGGGTGGCATTCAAAACCTCCCATGAGTCCACATGTCAGACTGAGTTCCATGTGGTAGACTCAAGCAAAGGAAATCTTCTCAGTTCCAAAACTATCAGTGAGTTGAAGCTCATGACGATCATCATCATCAGAGGTCAGAACTACGTGGTGAAAGAAAACACCCTGAAGAAGGATCCACAATTATTCAAAGGCTTCGACATAGTGAAAAACAAGAAAATCAATGAGTCAATGCAAGCCAAACAACAGAAATGGGAAAGGTTTCCTTTCCATACCAGAACCCAGTTCTGTTGTTTTTTGGAGCCAGGCTTCAGTTAAAGTTACAACTTTATATTCCTACTTGGCTCTCTGTACATTTCATTCATTCCAATTTTGTCGACAAGCTCTTTGAATCCAGCCCTCTGGTCCTCAAGCAGGCTCCATATGGAAATCAATTCCGCCTTCTGCAAGGCTGAAGCCAATTGATGACCTTGAACTAAAAACACCAAAAAAGAAGGGCTTGTGCAGCATTTGAACCCAGGATCTCTCACACATTAATTAATCGCTCACCCTAAGCAAGAATAATACCCCTAGATCAACATGCCACTGATATCAGAACCTCCTTTTAGCTCCTGTGGAATTTCAATGGCAGCCAAAGCCGATCATCCATTTTTTTTCAGAGCAAAGCAACATCCTGCAAATTCTGAAATAAAAACAGAAAGTGCTGGAAATGTTCAGAAACTCTGGCAGCATCTGTGGAGAGAGAAACAGAGTTAACCTTTCAGGGCGTTTCACTTTTATTTGAGCCATCCTTTCACACTGCTTCTGTCCACCCAATCTCACTTTCTATTCTATCTCGATTCCACCCACTCACTACCAAAATACATTTATCATGAATTCCTCATATCTTTTAATAATGACAATTTTATATTTCTGGCCTTTGCTTTGGACTACACCACAAGTGGAATCATGTCTCCATCAACCCAATCAAACCCCTTCACTATTTCCTCACATTGCAATGTTTCTTTCACCCTGACAGACGATGGAGTATCTGCTGCTTGGTTGCAGTTCTTGCTTCCTGCCAGTAGATGTCACCTAACTCCAGTGCAGTGAAGTTGACAAATCTGAGAGCCACACAACAAGAAAAATTGTTCACATTGTCGTGAACAAGTCCCTCTATTCCTGCACACTCTTTAGAACTGTGCCATTAAGTATATATTGCCTCTCCCTATATCTTCTGCCAAAATGCATCACCTCACACTAGTCACTATTAAATTCCATCTGCCACCTGTCTGCCCATTCTGCTAGCCTATCATTGTCTTGTTGCAGGCGGTTCATTTCATTCTCACTGTTTGCCACTCCTCCAAGTTTGGTTTTATCGGCATATTTTGAGATTCTGCTCGATATTCCAAGATCCAAGTCATTTATCTGTAGCAAAAAAAAGCAGTGGTTCCAACAGTGACCCTTGGGGTAGAGCACTGTATTCTGTACAATGTTGGTTTCCTTATTTTGTATTTATTTAGAGATACAGCACTGAAACAGGCCCTTCAGCCCACCGAGTCTGTGCTGACCAAAAACCTCCCATTTATACTAGCCCTACAGTTATCCCATATTCCCTACCACCTACCTGCACTAGGAGCAATTTACAACAGCCAATTTACCTATCACCTGCAAGTCTCTGGCTGCGGGAGGAAACCAAAGCACCCAGCAAAAACCCACATGGTCACAGGGAGAAGTTGCAAACTCTGCACAGGCAGTAGCCAGAATCAAACCTAGGTTTTTGGAGCTGTGAGGTTGCGGTGCTAACCACTGTACCGCCCATGACAATGCCACTACGCCATCACGTCCCCTTATCTAAGGAAGGATAGACTTGTCAAAGAGGGAATGAAATGGAGATTCACCAGACTAATCCCCTTATGATGAGATACTGCAGAAACTGGGCCCAAATTCTCTGGAGTTTCAAAGAATGAGAGGTGATCTCATTGAAACTTACAACATTCTTACAGGGTGTGACAGGGTAGATATGGATAGGATGTTTCCTCTGTCTAGTGAGTCTGGAAGAAGGGGACACAGTCTCAGAATAAGGACAGGCCATTTGAGACTGAGATGAGCAGGAATTTCTTTACTCAGAGGATGGGAAATCTGTGGAATTCTTTATCCCAGAGGGCTGTGGAGCCTCAATTACTGAACATATTCAAGACAGACATCAATAGATTTCTAAATACTACCGGGATCAAGGGATATGGAGATAGCAGGGAAAAATGGCAAAGAGGGATATGGTCAGCCACGATCTGTTTGAATGGCAGAGCAGGCTCAATGGGCTGATTGGCCTAATGCCCCTATTTCCTATCATCCTTTGAATCCCAATAACGTACATCAGACGTTAGACCGAGCTATGCATTACATACGAGTTCAAAAATCCCACAGAGATTAAGACTGAAAGATACAGTATCAATTCCATGACTACAAAGTGAAGGACTTGGAGCTTGCAGACCAGCCCATGTATAAGATTGAAAGTTATGTTTTCATTCACAATCGTTTTCACAGAGCTAAGTATTGAATACCAATCCACAACTTGTACAGGACTACCAAATAAAACCTACAACTGTAAAATACAGTTAATCCATATTTTAAATTAAACACAACACAAACAAATATAGATACATTAAGAGAGCGGGAAACAGTGAGAGCAGAGTGGAGCATAAAGAGCCCGGGGTGGGGAGAGAGAGAGAGCAAGCAAGGGTTCACTCAGAGAGCAGGAAACGGTGAAAGCGGAGTGGACAGGAGACCAAGCATGCTGGAGTTTGGAAACAAAGTGAATAGTGACATCACAGGAAAGCTGCAAGGTGACTGGTTGTGATTAACGACTGTTCGGGAGTAACAGTAAATAGTTAGTACACCACTGTTAGGGTGGGTGTGTAAATGGCTGGGTTATAGCATTTCAACAATAGGCAGAATAAAAAGAGTATACATTAAGTATTAATGATAAGGGACAAGTGAATCGTTGGTGAGTTTTTTGGAGTAAGGTTTATCTTAACTAGTGAACTGTATTGAGTTTTAGTGGGATTTATCAGTACTAGTAAAGTTTTATTTATAATTCTAATGTGTTGTAGTACTGTTAAGGTTTTTTTAGCAGTAGCAAAGGGTCAACTAATGGCAGGGGTGTTTCAACCTTGAGAGTGCACCTCCTGTGATATGTGGGAGCTCCAGGATGCTTCCACTATCTTAGAGAACCATTTGTGCCAGGAAGTGCTCTCAATTGTGGCAGCTTGAGCTCTGGGTTTTGGAACTTGAGTGGCAGCTGGTGACACTGCAGTGCATTCGTGAGAAGAGAGCTACATGGATAGCACGTTTATAGATGTGGTCACCCCACAGCTTAAGAGTATGCAGGGAGAGAGGGAATGGGTGATCAACAGGCAGTCAAAAAGAATCGAGTAGGTAGTGCAGGACACCCTGACTGCATGACACTCTACAACGGGTATTCAGTTCTGAATATGGAGGACAGTGATGCTTCCCTGGGGAGTGCAGCCAGAGCCAAGTCCATGGCACCATGGGTGACTCAGCTGCAAAGGGAGGTACAAGGAAGACTGGAAAAGCCATAGTGATAGGTGATTCAATAGTCAAGGGAACAATCAGGCATTTCTGTCACCGCAGACATGAATCCAGGAATGGTATGTTGCCTCCCTGGTGCCAGGATCAAGGCTGTCATTGAGCAGTTACAGAGCATCCTGAAAGGGGAGGGTGAACAGCCAGCAGGTGTGGTCCACATCGGAACAAACAACATAGGTAGAAATAAGGATGTTGTCCTGCAGTCAGAATTTGGGGAGTGAGGTAAGAAATTTGCAAACGGGACATCAAAAGTAATAATCTCCAGATTGCTCCCAGTGCCAAGCGCAAGTGAGTTCAGGAATAGAAGGATAAGACAGATGAATGTGTGGCTGGAAAGATGGTCCAGGAGGAATGGCATTAGATTCTTGGGACTGGTCGGACGGGTTGCACCTCAACAGAGCTGGGACGGAGTTCCTTGCGGGGCATTTTGCTCGTGCTGTTGGGGAGGGTTTAAACTAGTTTGCCAGGGGGATGGGGACTGGAAGGTAGAGTCAGATGGGACAAAATCAGAAATGAAAATGGAAGGCAGAGAATTAATTGATGAGTCTGGAAAACTGAGGAAACAAAGTTTAGAAAATTAAAAAAGTGTTTGGCAGTGCTCAAGTGTATCTATTTGAATGCAAGGAGTATAGCAAATAAAGCAGATGAGCTGAGGACAGATAGACAGGTGGCAGTATGATATCATAGCTCTGAGAGAAACATGGCTTAAGGAGGGACAGGAATGGCAGCTCAACAGTCTTGGTTACAGGGTTTTCAGACACGATAGGGAGGAAGATAAGAAAGGAGGGAGAGTGGCAATTTTTGTCAAAGCAACAGTGCGGCAGCAATAGAAAGGGATTTTAACCACCCAAACATTAACTGAGATAGTTTTAGTGTGAAAGGAATTGAGGGAGCAGAATTCTTGTGATGCATTCAGGAGAAATTTTTTAGCGAATATGTAGCAAGTCCAACAAGAGAGGGTGCAGTTTTAGGAAATGAAGATGGGCAGGTGGAAGGAGTGGCAGTGGGAGAGCATTTTGGTGGTAGTGATCATAATTCAGTCAGTTTTAACATAATTATGGAAAGGACAAGGATACAACAAGAGTTAGTGTTCTCAATTGGGGCAAGGCCAACTTTACTAAGCTGAGGAGTGATTTAGCGAAAGTGGACTGGAAACAGTTACTTGAAGGTAAATCAGTGTCAGATCAGTGGGAAGAATTCAAGGGGAGATTCCAGGGGTTCAGAGTCAACATGTTCCCTCAAAGAAAAAGGGTGGGAAGGCCAAATCTAGAGCCCCATGGATGTCAAGGAGCTTATGGGTACGATATGGCAATAAAGGAAAGATTATGCCCGACACAGAGAACTCAATACTACAGAAGGCCAAGAGGTCTATAGAATGTGGAGGGGGGAAATGAACGTTGAAATTAGGAAAACTAAGAGAGGCATGAAAGAATATTGGCAATCAAAATCAAGGTAAACACAAAGATGTTTTATCAATACATTAAAAGTAAAAGGATAACTAAGGAAAGCGTAGGGCACAGAAAAGACCATAAAGGTAACCTATGACACTGTCGGTGCAGAAGATGTTGGCATTGTTCTTAATAAATACTTTGCATCTGTCTTCACAAAAGAGGGGGACGATGCAGATATTGTAGATAAGGGAGAGGGGTGTGAAGTATTGGATATGATCAACAGAGGGAGAGAGGACATACTAATGGAATTAGCTTATTTGAAAGTTGATAAATCACCAGGGATGGATGAAATGTACCTCAGGCTGTTAAAAGAAGCAAGAGAGGAAATAGCGGAAGGTCTGACCATCGTTTAACAGACCTCACTGGATACAGGTGTTGTGCTGGAGGATTGGAGGACTGCTAACATTGTACCTCTGTTTAAAAAGGGAATGAGGGATAGACCGAATAATTACAGGCCAGTCGGTCTAACCTCAATAGTGGGAAAATTATTGGAATCTATTCAGAGAGACAGGATAAAATGTCACTTAGAAAGGCACAGATTAATCAAGGATAGTCAGCATGGATTTGTTAAGGGAAGATCTTGTCTGAACAACTTGATCGAAATTTTGAAGAATTAACAAGGAAAATAGATGAGGGTAGTGCAGTTTATGATATAGTCTACATGGATGTAAATGTAGGGGGCATGATCAAGAAGTTTGCAAATGACACAAGGATTGGCTGTGTGGTAAATAGCAAGGAGGATAGCTGCAGGCTGCAGGAATATCTTGATGGTCTGGTCAGATGGGCAGAAAAATGGCAAATGGAATTCAATCCAGAGAAGTGTGAGGTCATGCATTTGGGGAGGGCAAACAAGGCAAAGGAATACACGATTAATAACAAACTGCTGAGAGGTGCAGAGAAAGTGAGGGACCTTGGAGCAAATGTCCAAAGATCCTTGAAGGTAGCAGGACAGATCGATAAGGTGGTAAAAAGGCACATGGAATCCTTTCTTTTATCAGCCGAGGTATTGAATACAAGAGCAGGGAGGTTGTACTGTAACTGTATAAATCATTAGTCAGGCCACAACTTGAGTACCGTGTGCAGTTCTGATCACTTCATTACAGAAAGGATGTAATTGCCCGAGATAGGGTACAGAGGAGATTTACGAGGATGTTGCCGGGACTGGAAAAATGCAGCTCTGGGGAAAGATTGGAGAGGATGGAGCTGTTCTCCTTGGAACAGAGGAGGGTGAGGGGAGATCCGACTGAAATGGACAAAATTTTGCGGGGCCTGTATAGAGTTGAACTGAAGGGCCTGTTCACCTTAGCAGAGAGGTCAGTGACTAGGGGAATAGATTTAAGTGATTGGTATAAAGATTACAGAGGAGATGAGGAAAAGTTTTTTTTCAGCCAGAGGGTGGAGTGGGTCTGGAACTCACTGCCTGATAGGGGAGTTGAGACAGAAACCCTCAACTCATTCAAAATGAGTCTGGATATACACCTCAAATGACGTAATCTGCAGGGTTATGCACCAAATGCTGGAAGGTGGGATTAGAATGGGTTGACCGTTTTCATCTGGCACAGACACAATGGGTCAAGTGGCCTCTTCCTGTGCCATAAACTTACTTTGATTCTATAAATTACCCAGCTGCTGCAGTGGAATTTGAACTCATGTCTCTGGTCCATTAGTGGAGACTTTTGGATTACTCGTCCTGTAAAGTAACCACAAAATCACCATACCCCTGGATGAGAGTTTTTACAGGTTTGTAATTTTATTTTCAGATACGGCACTGAAACAGGCCCTTCAACCCACCGAGTCTGTGCCAACCAGCAACCACCCATATACACTAATCCCACATTAATCCCATATTCCCTACCACATCTTCACACTCGGGGCAATTTACCTAACAACCTGCAATTCTTGGGCTGTGGGGGGAAACTGGAGCACACAACAGAAATCCACCTGGTCACAGGGAGAACTTGCAAACTCCGCACAGGAAGTACGCAGAACTGAACCCAGGTCAGTGGAGCTTTGAATCTGCAATGCTAACCACTGTGCCACTGTGCCGCCATAATGTGGAGTTCAGTCGACACAAATGGAATTGATAATCTATTTCACTCTGATCATGTATGAGATATTTTTGGCTGGAAAATAATGCGTATCATAGACAACTGTATTTTTTATTTCCGCAGTCTGGGTGAGTTCTGTCCAGGCATCTAATTTACATCACAGTTCACACTTCATATCAGCATTGCTCAATCTGATACTGTATGTGATTTTTGGACTGGCAATGATTAGATCAATCTACACTAATGGAATTGATACTGTATGAGTTTTTGGAATAGTATGTAATGTTTAGGTCAATGTGCACTAATAAAATTGATACTGTATTTCAATTTGATATTGTATGAGTTTTTAGAATGGTATATAATGTTTAGATCAATCTACACTAATGGAATTGATACTGTATTTCAGTTTGATATTGGATGAGTTTTTTGAATGGTATATAATGTTTAGATCAATCTACACTAATGAATTGATTCTGTATCTTTCAATTTCACAGCGTGCGTGAATTCTGAACTGGTATCCAATTTGTGTCTCAGCTGACAATATCTTTCAGCATTTTTGAAACTTTCACTGCAATGAATGTTGGACTTGTATGTAACTTGTATCTCAGGGTACACTATGGGGATGTTTAAACATCCTTTATAATGAATGGGTGTGAGCTTTGGGTATGATATTTAATTTAAATCTCAGAGTACATCATTAGCTTAGATTCTGTGCCATTCAATCAGTAACGTGTGACAAATCTATCTGATATTTAATTGCTAGCTAAGTCTGCATTATATTTAGATTGACACATTGCATTTCAATCTGCTAGTGGGTGTGATTTTGACCTGGGATTGATGCATCTGACTGTCAGTGGGACTGAATTGGTGCGAAATGGAAACAACTTCTTTTTCTCCTGCTTTGTTTGATGGAAAATGTGTCTCTGGAGCTTGGAATCAATGTGGGCCTGACTACTTCTGCAGTCTGAGACTACGGAACTGATGAACTGTCTATCCCTCTGTACTCTGAGTGATAATGTACCTACTGTGTGTGAGAGGAGTTGGCTGCACTGTTCCTTGTGCCTCGAGTGTAGCAACCATCACATTCATCACAATGCCTTCAAATATTTGCCTGTATGAAGAAAAAATATATCTTATAACTCAAGAACAGGTGAGGGGCAAAATATCAAAGAGGTGAATTTAATTTCTCAATTAATAATCATTAAGAACACCCACTAATGAAAACCAGTGTCAGTATCAGCCTCCACTGAAGTACTGAAGCTCCCAGCTCCTGCATCACAAGTGTTCTGGGCAGATCCATCCAGACAAAACACTGCATTGGGATCGTCCCAACTGCTCTATGCTCTTCACATATTTCCAGCCATCCTGCTTCATATGCACAAATTTTAAAAAGTGAAGCCCGATATGTATATCCCTCAAATCATTTCTCCCCATACACTTGTTCATTTGTTCCACATCCCCTTAAGTGCATCAATACTATTCACCCCAACCGCTCCCTGTGATAGCAAATTCCAGATTCTATCCATTCACTGCATAAATACATTTTTCATGAATTCCTCATTGGTTTTATGAATGTTGATTTTATATTTTTGGCTCTTATTTCAGAAACCACCACAAGTGGAAACGTGTCTCCGTGTATTCTATAAAAGCCCTTCACTATTTCCTCACTTTATTTCCTTTGTTCCTGGGATATTGGCATCGCTGGCTATGCCAGCATTTATTGCCCATTACAAATTGCCCTTGACAAAGTGGTGGTGAGCTGCCTTCTTGAGCCGCTGCAGTCCGTGCGATGCAGGAATACCAACAGTGCTGTTTGGAATGGAGTTCCAGGATTTTTACCCAACGACAATGAAGGAATGGCGATACAGTTCCAAGTCAGGATGGTGTGTGGCTTGGAGAGGAACTTGCTGGTGGTAGTGCTCCCTTGCATCTGCTGCCCTTGTCCTTCTCGGTAGTAGAGGTTCAGAGTTTGGAAGGTACTGTTGAAAGAGCCTTAGTTTGTTGCTGCAGTGCATCATATAGATTGTACACACTGCTGCCACTGTGCATTCATGGTGAACGGAGTGAATGTTGAAGCTGGTGGATGGGGGCAATCAAGCAGGCTACTTGAGTGTTGTTGGAGCTGCACTCATCCAGGCAAGTGGAGAGTATTCCATCAAACTCCTGACTGGTGCCTCGTAAATGGTGGAAAGATGTAAAGATGTGGGGAGACAGGAGGTAAGTTGCTCACTGCAGAATTCCTAGCCTCTGACCTGCTTTTGTAGCAAATGCATTTATGTGGCTGGTCCAGTTCAGTTTATGGTCAATGGTAACTCCCCCAATGTTGATGGTGGGGGTTTCAGTGATGGTAATGCCATTGAACATCAAGTGGAAATGATTAGATTCTCTCTTGTTTGAGATGGTCATTGCCTGGCATTTATGTGACGCAAATGTGATTAACCACTTATCAGCCCGAGCCTGGATGTTGTCCAGGTCTTGCTACATCTGGACACGGGCTGCTTCAGTATCTGAGGAGTCATGAATGGTGCTGAACATTGTGCAATCATCAGTGAACATCCCCACTTTCGGCCTTGTGATCCCACTTCTGATAAGTTGTCTTTTGACTTAACTAGAGGCATTTGGGAGCGGCGATGAAGAGCAAACAGAGAGCATGAAAGAATATTGACAAGCAAAATCAAAATGGATCCAAAGATGTTTCATCAATACATTGGAGTAAGAGGCAACTGAGGAAAGAGTAGGGCCCATCAGGGTGGAAGATGTGGGTATGTTTGTTCATGTTTACTTTACTGTCTTCACAAATGAGGGGGTGATGCATATATTGTAATTAAGGAGAAGGAGTGTGAAGTATTGGACATGATAAAGTGAGGGAGAGAAGAAGTATAAATGGGATTAGCATCCTTGAAAGTGGATAAATCATCAGGACCGGATGAAATGTACCACAGGCTGTTAAAAGAAGCCAGGGAGGAAGTAGTGGAAGGTCTGACCATCAGTTTCCAATCCCTCACTGGATACAGGTGTGATGCCAAAGGATGGGAGGTCTCGTAACGTTGCAATGAAAGCAAAATTCTGCAGATGCTGGAAATCTGAAATAAAAACTATTAGCGCTGGAAATACACAGCAGGTCAGGCAGCATCTGTGGAGAGAGAAGCAAAGTTAATGTTTCTGTTCTGATGAAAGGTCACTGACCTGAAATGTTAACTTTGCTTCTCTCTCCACAGATGCTGCCAGATCTGTTGTTTATGTCCAGCACTTGTTGTTTTTATTGCTAACATTGCACCATTTTTGAAAAAGGAAGCGAGGGAACAATTAAAGGCCAGTCAGCCTAACCTCAATAGTGGGCGAATTATTGGAATTAATTCTGAGAGACAGGATAAACTGTCACTTAGAAAGGCACAGATTAATCAAGTATCATCAGCATGGATTTGTTCAGGGAAGCTCCTGTCTGACGAACTTGATTGAATTTTTTGAAGAAGTAACAATGAGGATTGTGAGGATAGTGCAGTCGATGTGGCCTACATGGATTTTAGCAAGGCTTTTGACAAGGTCCCACATGGCAAATTGGTTAAAAAAACATAAAAGCGCATGCGATCCAGGGGAATGTAGCAAGCTGGATACAAAATAGGCTCAGTGGCAGGAAACAAGAAGGAATTGGTGACAGGTGTTTTTGCAACAGGAGGACTGTTTCCAGTGGTGTTGCACAGGGCTCAGAACTTGGTCCCCTGCTTTTTGTGGCATATATTAATGACATGGACATAAATGTAGAGGGCACAATCAAGATGTTTGCAGATAACACGAAAAGTGTCCGTGTTGTTGATAGGTAGGAGGATAGCTGTACACTGCAGGAAGATATCAATAGAATGGTCAGGTGGGCAGAGAAGTGGTAAATGGAATTCAAATTGGACAAGTGTGAGGTGATGCATTTGGGAGGTCAAAAAAGGCAAAGGAATACACAATTAATGGGAGAACACTGAACGGTGCAGAGGAAGTGAGGGACGTTGGAGTGAATGTCCACAGATCCCTGAAGTAGCAGTACAGGTCAATAAGGTGGTTCAGCTGGTACATGGAATCCTTTCCTTTATTAACTGAGGTATAATGTATAAGGGTGACCTGGTATCCATGTCAATAAGTCACTGACAGCTAACATGCAGATGCAGCAAGCAATTAGAAAGGCTAATAGTATGTTAGCCTTTATCACAAGATGATTTGAGTACAGGAGTAGTGAAGTCTTGATTCAATTGTATAGACCCTTGGTTCGACCGCACTTGGAGTACTGTTTGCAGTTTTGGTCTCCTTACCTTAGGAAGGATATTATTGCCATGGAGGGAGTTCAACGAAGGTTCATCAGACTTGTTCTTGGGATGGTGGGACTGTTCTATGAAGAGAGATTGGGAAACTGGGGCTGTATTCTCTAGAGTTTCGAAGAATGAGAGGTGAACTCATTGAAACCTACAAAATACTTAAAGGACAGCCAGGGTAGATGCAGCTAAGATGTTTCCCCTGGGTGGGGAGTGGAGAACCAGGGGATGCATTTTCAAAATAAGCGGGAAGCCGCTTAGGACAGACATGTGAAAAAATGTTGTTATTCAGAGGGTTGTAAATCTTTGGAATTCTGTACCCCAGTGGGCTGTGGAAGCTCAGTCATTGAGTATGTTTAAAGCAGAGATTGACAGATTTCTAAATACAAATGACATAAGGGAATATGAGGAAAGTGTGGGGAAAAGGACATTGAACTGGATGATCAGCCATGATCATATTGAATGGCGGGGCAGGCTCGATGGGTTGAATGGCCGACTCATGTTCCTATGTTCCGAACCCCACATGATCAGCGAGGCACAGCCTCAGACCGACTTGTCGGGTGGTGTAAACAGATATCACTGCTTCTGATCTTCACCAGAACAGAGAGTGAGATATAACATTGATCATCAAACAGACTGTGAGAGAATGCAACAGAATAAAACACATGGAGAGACACTGTGGAATAACAAATAGATTAGATTGGAATGTTGAATTCTGATTGGAATGGATAAAACACCAGAAACAACAAATTAAATTGGGATTTTCATCACTATATTGATCTGAGACAGAAAAGCGAAACTGATGGAAAGAAGGGAAGAAGGAAGAAAAGAAAGAATGGAACTGTTCAATTTTTTTCAGTTTTTTCACTCGCCCATCAAAGCTGGATGAACAAAAGTTGCAAATAACAGAGAATTTCACCAAAAAGGGAGATTAAACGCTGCAGAAAGCTTGGATCGAAGGATGTCCCAACAGATCACCTGTTTAACTGTCTCCTCACTGGGGGTTTTCAATCAGTGAGAAATATTATTCGCTACCTTTTTTTTGTTAATGAACCCAGAACTGTCACTTGGTGTTAATATCTGTGTTCCGACTCCTGAATAATAAAATTGTGAGTTTCTCGATATTTTCTGGACAAATTTCCTGCTGAAAGAGCTAAGAACTCTGTTCTAATTTACTCAATACTAGATACACACTCAACAAGCCTCCTAAGCTAGCATCCCTGGTGCTGCTCTCTCTTCTCCCAAACCTCATCTCATGTGACTGTTACATCATCACTCTGACAGTGGGAGGGGTTGATCCCACTGTCTTCAGCATTAACCCTTTACATACTTATACTGCACTGTCTGTCCAAAAAAATCAGTGGAGGAAACCTGATTTATCGAAACACCAACAGCTGCCGGTTGAAAATCAACTCAACCCATCAGAGAGAGAGAGAGAGACTGTCAGAGAACTTCCTGCATCCAGTCCTGACCCTGTCACACTCAGCAGATGCTCACCCAGACCCCACTCTCATCAACACTGAACATTTTTACTGAGACACTTCAAATACTGCTTATAAAAGGCAGGAAAGGTCAAAGTTCACACAGTTGCATTGAATAGAACAAAGTTTAATATCTTCTGACCTTTTCTCGGTAACCACGAGACATAGGTTTTCTTATTTGGTTACTTTGATTTTTCTTGTTCCTGACTGACAAATATTCCATACCTCAGATAAACCCTCCCAATTGCGTCATGTCCCAGTCTCGGTTAAAAGCAACACATAATGACACAAACACTCTGCAACACTGAACGCGGTCACACGTTCCTTCAGTGAGATTAATGTCAAGCTGTTTTCCAGGTTGAATGGAACGGTGAACAAATTTCTATCAAAGAAGTTACCTTTGAAATATCAGGACTGAATTTCTGGATAAGGAGGAACAGCCAATCCAAACGCACATCCTTCACAAAGGTTGTTTTCTCCTGTGACTGAAATTCATTAAGTAACTTGAACTATGAATTCAAGCTCACAAGACGCAGATGTGAACTTCTAAAGCATGTTGCTAATAATGACACAAGGCTCTGATGGGAGTTGAACCCAGGATCGTCTATTTAAAAGACAAGTGTTTGAGCCTACTAAGCTACAGAGCCAAACAACAACTGCTTTTACTGTTGAAATCAGAAGACGGCACTAAATTCTCATCCCATTTCTCCACTGGTCACAACATATTTTAAACATTTCCCACTTACTGATACAGTCAATCATATACTCTATTTTTCTCTGTACTGAGAATGAATGTTTTGGAAGAAAATACATACATTCAATTTTTCCGAAAGGTTACAGAACACAACATGTGAGTAATATTCCCCATTGCTTTCTCAGCACTGATGGATTGTGAAGCGGGAGACAGCCAGAAGTCCCACCGAGCCGCACTGACACCGAGCTGAGAAAGAAATGAGATACAGTTCAATCTTTTGCAGTGATATGCTGCAGAGTGAAGAGTCCCGAATCAAAGTGAGACTTGCTCATACTGTTGTTGAATTTCATTTCAAACACTCCTTGTACTCTCTGCTAATGAAGCCCCAAAAAAGGGAAAAACAGAATGGCACTCAAACTCACAACCCTGAGATTAAAAGTCTCATATTCGACTGACTGAACTGTCACTTCTACTCACTCTCTTATTGGATGGATACAACTGTCTGCTCCAATGCATGGGGTGGCTTTCAAATCCTCCCTTGGATCCACATGTCAGACTGAGTTACATCTTGCAGACTCAAGCAAAGGAAATTTGCTCAGTTCCAAAACTATCAGAAGCTTATTATGATCAACATCATCAGAGGTCAGAACTTCCTGGTGAATGGAAACACCCTGAAGAAGGATCCACAATTATTCAAACGCATCAAAAAAGAGAAAAACAAGAAAATCGATGAGTTATTATTATTAGAGACACAGCACTGAAACAGGCCCTTCGGCCCACCAAGTCTGTGGCGACCAACAACCACCCATTTAAACTAACCCTGCAGGAATCCCATATTCCCGACCACCTATCGACACTACGGGCAATTTGCCTATCACCTGCAAGTCTTTGGAGCGGGGAGGAAACCAGAGCACCCAGCAAAACCCACACAGACACAGGAAGAACTTGCAAACTCCACACAGGCAGTCCTCAGAATTGAGCCCAGGGCCCTGAAACTGTGAGTTTGTGGGTCTAACCACTGCGCCACTGTGCCACCCGAATCGAAACCGAACAACAGAAACACAGAAGAATTCTATTCCACATTAGCTACTAATCGTGTTGTTTTTGTATCCAGCTCTCAGTTACTGCTCCACCTTCAGACACCCACTTGGTGACCTGTGCATTTTGTTCATTTCAATTTTGTCGACAGGCTCTTTGAATCCAGTTCTCTGGTCCTCAAACAGGATCTGTATGAACGTCAATTTCGCTTTCTGTAATGCTGCAACCAATTGATGACCTTCAACTATAAACGCAAATGAAGAAGGGCTAGTCTGTTAACCTCTCGCATATTAACCAATCAGACACCCAAAGTGGGAATCATACCCCGAGACCAACAAGCCACTTACAAGGTGCATTATTTTTAGTTCTATTTAGAACTGTGCTGTTAAGTATATATTGTCTCTCCCAAAACCTTCTGCTTTCATGCATCACCTCACACTAGTCACTATTAAATTCTATCTGCCAACTGTCTGCCCATTCTGCTAGCCTATCACTGTCCTGTTGCAGGCAGGTCATATCATACTCACTGTTTACCACTCCTCCAGGTTTGGTGTTATCGGTATATTTTGAGATTCTACTCGATATTCCAAGATCCGAGTCATTTACATATAGCAGAAAAAGCAGTGGCTCTCGCAGTGACCACTGGAGAACACCCACTGTCGACTATCCTCCAGTCTGACAAAGAACCGTTTACTATGATTCGCTATTTTCTGGCCTTAAAGCAATTTTCTATCCAATTGGACAGTGACTCTCCTATTCCATGAACCTCAATTTTGATAACCACCCTTTTATGTGGTACCCTATCATTCATTCTGAATCCATCCATCCATCCTTTCTCAAAATCAATATCACCAACATTCGCTGCATCATCTTCCTGTTAGTTCATCTAAAAATGCAGTTAGTCAAGCATGAACTCCCATTTATAAATCCATGCCCACTCTTCTCAATTAACTCAAATCTCTCCAAGTGACTGTTGATTTTTTCCCTAATATTGTTTCTAAAACCTTACTCACCACTGCTGTTCATCACACTGGCCTGTAGTTACCCGGACGATCCTTACACCCTTTGTTGAAATAGGAACTCACATTTGCCACTGTTCAGTCCTCTGGCACCACCACAGTGCTTTTTGGGAGGGTGTTCCTGGTTTTTGACCCTGCAACAGTAAAGGAATGGCGGTATAGTGCCAAGTCAGGAGGGTGTGTGACTTGGAGGGGAACCTGAAGGTGGTGATGTTCCCATGCTTCTGCTACCTTTGTCCTTCTCGGTGGTTGAGTTTGTGGGTTGGAAGCTGCTGTTGAAGGAGGCTTGGTAAGTTGCTGCAGTACGTATTGTAAATGTGACACACTGCTGCCACTCTGCGCTGGTGCTAGAGGGAATGAATGTTTAAGGTAGTGGATGGGGTGCCAATCAAGTGGGCTGCTTTGACCTGATGGTGTCAATCTCTTGAGTGTTGTTGGAGCTGCACTCATCCAGGCATGAGTATTCCATCACATTACTGACTTGTACCTTGTAGATGGTTGGCAGGCTTTGGTGAATCAAGAGGTGAGTTAGTCGCCGCAGAGTTCCCAGCCTCTGACCCGCTCTTGTAGTTGTAGCTGCAGCTGTAATAGTAATAGGCAACTGTCCGTCTCGGACGGCGATGGGCTACGCCTGGCGTGTAGGTCACTTCTGTATTAAACATCGTTTGTTGTGGTTGCAGAGGATGACTCGTGAGTGACAATCCCTTCCACAGCTGGTACAGATGAATATCATTGGCCCGAGGTCGACTGATAATTTTTCCTTCCTCTGAGCTCTCTTTCCCCCCAACTGGTCATTTCTTTTGTCCTCTGCTTTTCCCATGGTCTTCCTGAATGCCTTTCTCCAGGAATTCCAGTCAGCAGGAAGGACTTCCCAGGCATCGACTACACTCCCAGTCTGCTGGAGATCTCGTTTGCAGATGTCCTTGCATCACAGACGTGGGTGACCTGTTGGTCTCATGCTGATAGCAAGCTCACCAAAGAGCATGTCTTTGGCAAAGCGACCGTCATCCATTCGGTACACATGACCCAGTCAACAGAGTCACCGCTGACGCAAGAGGACAAACATGCTGTGGATCCCTGCACGCTGGTGTACTTCCGCATTCGGCACTCTGTCCTGCCAGGAGATGCCCAATATCCATCTGAGGCAGCGGAGGTGGAAGCTGTTCAGCTGCTTTTCTTGGCTTGCATAAGTTGTTGATGCTTCTCAACTATAAAGGAGGGTGCTGAGAACACAAGCCTGGTACATGTGGAGCTTCGTATTTTTGGTCAGTTTGCTGTTGGTTCACATTGGTCTTCTCAACTATGACATGACAGCTGCAGCATTGACAATCCTGGTGCTGATTTCAGTATCAAGGGACAGATTGCTGGTAATTGTTGATCCTCCAAAGTGAGGTTGTCGATTTTGATGGAAGGTGGAGTCTCGACGTGCTGGCCCATAACTTTCATCTTCTTGATGCTGATCATCAGTCCAAACTCCTTGCAGGCCTGGGAGAACCGATATACAAACTGCTGCAAGAGAATTTCATTATGGGATGTCAGCACAGCGTCATCAGCAAACAGCATCTCACAGACTAGGAACTGACACATTTTAGTCTTGGCGCGCAGTCTTGCCAAGATGAACAGCTTGTCATCAGCTCTGGTATGCAGGTGGACTCCCCCATCTGAGTCACTGAAAGTTTACAATTGCAGCATGGAGAAGAGTATGCTAATTGTAAAGGATGTGAGCTGTGAGGAGTTAATAAGGAGGCTTCCAGGGGACTTGGATAGGATAAGTGAATGAAATGACAGATGGAACATAATATGAATAAGTGTGAAGTTATCCACTTTGGTAGAATAAACAGAAAGACAGAATATCTCTAAAATGTGAGAGTTTAGGAAGTGTTGATGTCCAAAGGGACCTGGGTGTCCTTGTTCATGAGACACTAAAAGCTCGCATGCAGGTGCAGCAATCAATTAGGAAGGCAAATGGTATGTTGGCCTTCACACAAAGGGTCTTGAGTACAGGAGTAAAGATGTCTTGCTGCAATTGTATAGAGCCTTGGTGAGACTGCGCTGGAGTATTGTGTACAGTTTTGGTTTCCTCATCTGAGGAAGGATATACATGCCATAGAGGGAGTGCAATGGACGGTCACCAGACTAATCCCTGGGATGAAGAAACTGGGCTTGTATTCCTTAAAGTTTCATTTAAAAGGCCATTTAGAACTGAGATAGGGTGGAGTTTCTTCTTTCAGAGGGTGGTGAATCTTTGGAATTCTCTACCCCAGGGGTCTGCGGAAGTTTTATTATTGAGCATGTTCAAGACAGAAATTGATAGAAACCTTGATACTCATGACATCAAGGGATATGGGGATAGCACGGGCAAGTGGTGTTGAGGTAGATGATCATCCATGATCTAATTGAATGGCAGAACAGGCTCGACGGGATAAATGGCCTCCTCCTATGTTCCTCTGTTTCTGAGAGAGCTGTCACCAGGACACAGCCCTGCTTTACCCCACTGCTGATCGAGAAAGCATCTGATGTTGCTCCATGGTAACTGATGGAACTGTGCATGTTCTCGTGGAAAGAAGAGATGATGCCCAAGAGTTCAGGAGGGCAGCCTATGTTCCATCGCAGTTTGAAGAGTCCGTCTCTGCTGACAAGATCAAAGGCCTTGGTGATGTCTATAAAGACAATGTCGAGTGGTCTGTACTGTTCACAGTACTTCTCCTGTAACTGCCGAAGTGAGACAATCATGTCGACTGTCGATCTACCAGCTCTGAAGCTGCACTGAGACTCAGGATAGATGTGTGATGCCAGTGTCTGCAATCTGGTCAGAGCAATGTGAGCAAAGACCTTCCCCACAATACTTCGCAAGGAGATGCCTCAGTAATTTCTGCAGTCACTGTGATCCCCGATATTTTTGTACAAGGTGACAATGTTTGCATCACGCATGTTTCGAGGCGCAGATCTCTCCTTCCAACAGAGACACAGAAGTTCATGGAGATGCTACAGCTGTGCTGCTTTTCCACTTTTGATGATTCCAGGTGGAATACCATCATTTCCCGGGGCTTCATCACTGGCAAGACGGTCAATGGCGTTGTTGAGCTCTATGGTGGTGTCGCTGTCCAGCTCCTGCATGACAGGGAAGTCTGGAATGGTGCTGAGAGCTACTTCAGTGCCAATGTTCTCCGTTATGTAGAGTTCAAGGTAATGCTTCACTCACCTTTCCATCTGCTTGCGAGGTTCAGTGATGCGGCACAGTGGCGCAGTGGTTAGCACTGCAGCCTCACAGCTCCAGCGACCCGGGTTCAATTCTGGGTATTACCTGTGTGGAGTTTGCAGGTTCTCTCTGTGTCTGCGTGGGTTTCTTCCGGGTGCTCCGGTTTCCTCCCACAAGCCAAAAGACTTGCAGGTTGGTAGGCAAATTGGCCATTATAAATTGCCCCTCGTATGGGTAGGTGGTAGGGAAATATAGGGACAGGTGAGGATGTGGTAGGAATATGGGAATCGTGTCGGATGAGTATAAATGGGTGGTTGATGGTCGGTACAGACTCGGTGGGCCGAAGGGCCTGTTTCAGTGCTGTTTCTCTAAACTAAACATGATCGCCCCTGTCTTTGTCTTCAAAGGTGCTGATTTAGTTACTGCTGGGCCCATTGCTTTCTTTTTTTTTTATTCATTCATGTGATGTGGTCATCACTGGCCAAGCCAGCATTTATTGCCCATCCCTCATTTCCCATGAGAAGGTGGTGGTGAGCTGCCTTCTTGAACCGCTGCAGTCTAAGTGAGGTAGGTACACCCACAGTGCTGTTAGGAAGGGAGTTGCAGGATTTTGACCCAGCGACAGTGAAGTAAAGGCGATATAGTTCCAATTCACGATAGTGTGTGGCTTGGAGGGGAACTTGCAGGTGGTGATGATCCCATGAATTTGCTGCCCTTGTCCTTCTAGTTGGTAAAGGTTGCAGGTATGGAAGGTGCTGTCTGAGGAACCTTGGTGTGTTGAATTCCTTCATATGTCCCTCGAGCATCCCCCAGATTCAGCGGCAGATTGTATGCTTTTGCAGAGTTTTAACCAGTATTGATTGGTGCAGTGCCGAGCAGTCTGCAGAGACTTGTTTCTGTCAGCTCTGAGAGCATCTAGAGTTTGTTTGCTGGGGACTTGTTTGTAGTTCATGAGGGCTCTCTTCTTAGTTGCAGTAACTGACTCCATTTCAGTCCAATAAGCCTCAAACCAGTCAGCATTCCTCTTATCTCTTTTCCCGTGCAGAGTTACAGATGGTGGCGTGCAGATGATTCCACTTTGACACCGCACTGAGGCCTTGGGTGTTTTCTGAAAGAGCCTGATCAAGGATGTTGAGGAACTCCTGGGTCCTTTCTGGATCCGTGGTTTGGCAAGTGTTGATCCGAGAACGACCTTTCTTCATGGATGGGTGAAGCTTCCTTGGCTGAAGCCTGAGCTTGCTACACACCAGGGAGTGGTCAGTGTCACAGTCAGCACTGTGATTGCTGCGTGTGATGAGGACAATGCTGAGGGTGGTACGTCTGGTGATGATAAGGTCTAGCTGGTGCCAGTGGCGTGATCACGGATGGCTCCAGGGCACCTTGTGGCGCAGCTTGAACTGGAAGTAGCTGTTTGTGACACAGAGTCCATGGTGACAGCATAGCTCCAGAAACCTCTGTCCATGTTTGTTCATCTTCTCAATCCCCTGGTGCCCTATGCTCATTGGCCAAGCTGTAGTCAGTACCCACACTTGCGTTGAAATCCCCTACAAGATACAGTCCCTCGGTGCTGGGAATTCTACTGATGGCAGCGTCAAGTGTTTCACAGAATTCATCCTTGACATCTGGGGTGGAGGTGAGTGTCGGGACATAGATGCACATGAGATCAACTGGGCCCGCGCTTGTTGACAAGTGAAGAGTAAGAAGTCTCTCTGAGCCAACTGTGGGTGGTTCACGCATCGCAAGTAGCGTGTATTTTACTGTGAAACCCACTCCATGCTCACGAGTTGCCTCTTGGGCTATCCCCTGCCAGAAGAAGGTGTAGTGTTTCTCTTTGAGGGATCCACTTTGAACGAGTCTAGTTTCTTGCAGCACAGCAATGTCCACATTGAGCCTTGTGAGTTCTTTGTCCATCACAGCTGTCTTGTGTGTGTCATCAACCTGCAGAAGGTTGTCGGTAAGGCCAGGACACATGGTCCTCACATTCCAGCTTGTGATGCGAAGGACTGATGTCTTCTTTGTTAAGTTTGTCTTGCCTGGTGCATAGATTATCGATCCACCTGTTGAGAGATATCTCTCTAAGCTCCAAGTAACCATTGAAGCAAGTAGGTCGTGGCAGGACAGCAGTTAACTGAGTGGGTGGTCGCTATCCAATGAGACATTAAGATCTCTCCCACTGCCAGAAGTAACTCCTGGCGATCATACTCTACACCAATTGAGTGAGAGCTTACAATCGGTAACTGTTTATTCCCATGCTGTGCTAATGTTTAAGCACAAAGCTGGAGTGTCCTCTCCAGGGCACAGGCCTGCGCAAATAGTATGGAGACCCTGAGCATCAGGACCCCCCTCTCAGCATTGCTAGTATTGTCCAAAGGAAAGGAAAAAAAACAGTCCTGTTTGGTACCAGCTCTGCTACAGGAGTTGCTGGAAAACTACCTGATAAGGAACAGGTAACCGCCTATGGGACTCCATTCCGGATTTACTGTCCAGGTTTACTCCCTAACCCTGCTTTTCTCTCAAGACACCCACAGGGAAGTGAGACTTTTTGCCCATAGATGGGGCTCTGTTTCTTGGCATCAGGATGGAACCACAAGCCAGTGGGCCTGCATGACATGCACAAGGATATCACACTCTGCCCCATCCCTGTGACAGCTCAGAGAGATAGCCTGATAATAATACACCCCACAGGAACATCACAAACAGCCCCCTCCCTAGGACAGCTCAGAGTCAGACACTGCACACACTGCAACAACAGTGACATTACTGTATTAGTTCCTCCATTCTGAAAAACAAGCATTCATCCTGCTTTATGCTTTCTGTCCCTCAGCCAATTTTGTGTCTATGCTGCCACTGCCCCTTTAATCCCATCTGCTCGAATTTTGTTAACAAGTCTATTTTATGGTACTTTTTCAAACACAATTTTGAAGTCCAGACACACACCATCAACCTCACCACCCTGGTCAACTCTCTGTGAAACTTCATCAAAGAAATTAATTAATTATTTCAGACACAATCTTCTGTTAACCAATCTGTACTGGCTGTCATTTATTCGGCCATGTTCTACCAAGTGACAGTTAATTTCCTCCTGGATATTTGTCTCTAAAAGTTTCCCCACCACCGACACTAGACTAACTGGTCTTTCGTTCCTGGGTTTATCTCTCTTTTTAAACAGGGCTGTAAAATTAGCAATCCTTGCAGACTTATCTTTTAGTTCTGGAAAGTCTATTGTGGACAATCTCTTTGGGCATGACTTTAACCAATTAAAGCAACAGGATATTTGATTAATATGTCCAGAACTTTTATTGAGAGTAAAATAGTGCTTCATAATTGAAAGTAAAATTATCTTTAACAAACTTGGGGAATATAACTTTACAGCTCTAGCAGGTGTGTGGACTGGTCGAGCTTGGTCTCAGAGTGTCACGGTCCTCTTTGTCTAGTCTAGATCCCTCGTCAGGTGGAGAACCTGGTTGATGATCTGAGCCTTTACCCCTGAGGTCTTCTAGTGTTCCTGCACACTGAAACCTTACAAGATCCCTACTTTTGACCCCTGGATGGCCATCACACCACCTTGCAAAATAATAATTGGTCCGAGCTGTTGCTAGGTACATTTAATTAATGATGTCTTCCACTAACAGTCCCCTGTCCTCAGAATCTCAGACATGAGTACAATGGAGTGGTTTCACACTGTCTCCCAATCTGATCTGAAACAAGTTTCCTATTCATCAAATCGAGACTCTTGAAGTCACGATGTACCATACCATGGGTTTTATCAGGGGTCCTAGAAAGGTCCATTGTTTCTATACATTTAGCTGAAACTGCCCTTTCCCACACAGACACAGAAACTCAAAGTAATTAGATTGAACAAACTTTAAATGAAAACCCATTCTCTCTAAAATTATTATTGCTTCATTAATTATAACTCAATCAGGGTTCATTACCTTTACAATCCTCTGTTTCATGATGGGTCGCTACTCATTAATTATACAGGATATAAACATTAGTACTGAACACAAAATGGCTCCTTTGGTCATGTGTTAATTATAAAATGGCTTCCTTGACCTTATTAGTTATTACAATGGATACATTATAAAAATGGTCAAGTTAAACTGAGATCGAACTATGTAAGCTTACCTCCATCCTCCAGTCCTTTGGCATCATTCCTATATTCAAGGAGGATTGAAGATTGTGGTTCAAGTCTCCACTATTTCCACCCTTACTTCCCTCAGCAACCCAGGATGCAGCCCATCCAGACCGGGTGACTTTTCTACTGTGAGCACTGCTAACCTTGTAATTATCTCCTCTTAATCTATTTTCATACCCTCCAATTTCTCCACAACCTCCTCCTTTCCTGTGACATTTGCACAATCTGCTTGTTTTGTGATAGATGCAATGCACTTAATTAGTACCTCAGTCACACTCTCTGCCTCCACAGGATCTCCTAATTGATCCCCCCTTTCATTGACTGTCCATATGTTGGTAAGAGACTTCAGTGTTCCCAGTTATGTGACCCGAAAATCATTTCTCACACACTCTCTTGCTGATCTAATTTCCCTTTTCTGCTGTCCTCTGTACTTTCTGTATTTTGCTTGTTTCTCCTGCATTTGAATCCTCACATGATTTCTATATTAATGGTTTTCGAACTATTTTGTTGAAGGATTGAGTTTTGTAAATTTCTCCCCAGCTCCGCAAAGCCTGTCCACTATCTACAAGGCACAAGTCAGGAGTATGATGGAATACTCTCCACTTGCCTGGATAGGTGCAGCTCCAACAACACTTAAGAAGCTCGATGCCATCGAGGACAAAGCAGCCCACTTGATTGGCACCTCATTCACTATATTCACTCTCTCCATCACCGATGCACTGTGGTAGCAGTGTGCACCATCCACAAGATGCACTGCAGCAAGCCTCCTTCGACAGCACCTTCCAAACCCGTGACTTCTACTACCTAGAAGGACAAGGGCAGCAGATGCATGGGAACACCACCACCTGCAAGTTCCCCTCTCAGCCAGACAACATCCTGAATTGGAAATATATCACTGTTCCCTTACTGTTGCTGGGTCAAAATCCTGGAACTCCCTTCCTAACAGCACCACATCGACTGCAGTGGTTCAAGAAGGCAGCTCACCACCACCTTCTCGAGGGAATTAGGGATGGGCAATAAATGCAATAAATAAAAATAAAATCAACAAAAAATGACAATATCCTGTAATCCCCAAAAGCATATGAAAGCATACATATGAAAATGAAAATATAATAAAGCACAGTCAGCATTGATTTCACAAAGAAAGACTTGATTAACCTTAACTTTGAAGAATCAACAGCAAGAGTAATATAGCAGATGTAGAAGAGTTTAAGTTAATAAAGCCTCATCCTTTTATGTGCTTAAACCAACAAATTGTGGGTTAACAAACAAGCACACTAACTGACAGAGCTGGGTGATGTTCTTTCTAGATTACCCGAAAGCAGGGTGTCAATGAGTTAAATCTTTAGGTTGCTGCAACCAGAATAGCCATTGTCCACTATCAGTTTTACTGTTGCAGATAAAGGGTGGAACATTCATTGTGAATCTATAGAAACAGTCTGGTCCTGCACACTGCAGACACATCCACGTCATCACCAACCAGCTCTCCGATAATTGATGCAGTTATTTGACTTTTCCCCATTAGCTCCATGGAATTACTTTTAAAAGATTTAAATTCTAAGAAGTTTTGTTAATATTCAGCCCTTGAGAAGAAATCATTCCCTGGCCACAGTGGAGAGAGCATTGAATATAAAACAGTAGACTATCAGGTAACACAGAGAAAGCTGATCAGTTCATCTACAATTGCTTAGTTTTCTTACTTTTGCTCTTGCTATTCGGTTTTTCATCATTTTCAGTTCCTGACTGTGGATATTATTGTGATTAAATGTGAAAAGATGCACTGTGTCTCAGCCCCGGTATATTGCCTCCTTCTCTGTACAGTGCTGTACACACTCAGATACTGACAGCGCCTCTCCCTCCCTCAACCTTCCAGCCCTGATGGTGCAGAAAGCGCTGCTCAAAGTTTCACATTCTGACTGTTTGCAGTTGATTAGTGAGATATTATTAACGTATCCTTCTGCAGCGCTGCCTCGGTTAATAACAGCAGATCTAAGTCACATTTCAGATACAGAAACAGACGCATCAATTATTCACTCTTTCCCAGAGTGAGTGAGGCCGGGACAAGCAGCAACATTCCGGCCCCACGCTCTGCAATTACCCGGCACCAGCGGAAAGCATTGAATACAGATTCAATCAGTGGGTTCATGTCCATTACAGGGATGCAAGATTCCACGGCCCAGGACAAACATCCCCATACACCGAGAACAAGCTCAGGAAAACCCGGGGGAGTTAATATCCCAATCACTAAGCATTCCAGCAACATTGAACAAGTTCCTGAACTGAGTGAACCTTTCAAAGTACAGAAGTGATGACGAGGTCAAAAAGGTCTGAACAGTTGAGGTGACTGAGCGGTTTCAGCTTCTCTGTTCATGTTGCAGCTTTCACTGGAGGCATGTGTTTCAATCCCACTTCTGACAACTTGATGTTCAGTTACTTTGCAGAGCTTCCTTGAAGGTTTGAGGTAGAGTAAATACTGAGGAACTGTTTCTAACTGCTGAACGGTCAATAACCGAAGGTTACAGATTTAAGGTGACTCACAAAACCAGAAGGAACTTGAGGAAAAATTCCTTTCGGTTAGGATTTCAGTTATGTGGATAGATTGGAGAAGCTGGGGTTGTTCTCCTTAGAGAGGAGATTTGATAGAGGTGTTCACAATCATGAGGGGTCGTGACAGACCCGATATAGAGAAACTGTTGGTAGAAGGTTTGAGAATCAGTAAAAGCTGTAGCTCAGTTGGTCACACTCACCTCGAAATCACAAGCTTCTGGGTTCAGATTTCACAGCTGACACTCCAGTGCAGCACTGAGGGTGTTGAAGGTGCTGCCTTTCAGGTGTGATAGTTTAGTTTAGAGATACAGCACTGAAACAGGCCCTTCGGCCCACCGAGTCTGTGCCGACAATCAACCACCCATTTATACTAATCCTACACTAATCCCATATTCCTACCACATCCCCACCTTTCCCTATATTTTCCCGACCACCTCCCTATACTAGGGGCAATGTCTAATGGCCAATTTACCTATCAACCTGCAAGTCTTTGGCATGTGGGAGGAAACCGGAGCACCCGGAGAAAACCCACGCAGACACAGGGAGAACTTACAAACTCCACACAGGCAGTACCCAGAATTGAACCTGGGTCGCTGGAGCTGTGAGGTTGCGGTGCTAACCACTGCAGCACTGTGCCATTAAACCAAGACCCGGTCTGCATGTTTGGGTGAATGTAAAAGATCCCATGCTGCAATTTCAAACAAGTGAAGAGCAATTATCCCTGGTGTTGTGATCAATATTTGCCCCTCAATCAGATGAGTTAGACATTATGACATTGCTGTTTGTGGGTATTAGCTGCTGCATTTCTGACATTGCAACAGTGATTGCACTTCAAAAGTATTTCATTGTCTGCAAAGTGCTTTGATATGTCCAGTGGTCTTGAAAGGTGCTATATAAATGCAAGTCTTTTCTTTCTTTATCACAACACATTGCTGTGTAAAAAATGGTTCCTCATGTCACCTCTGGTTCTTCTGCCAATCACCTGATATCTGTGTCCTCTTCTTACTGACACTTTCACCACTGGAAACAGTTTCTCCTTATTTAAACTATTGAAAACCTTCATGATTTTGAACAAATGTGTCAAATCTCTTCTGAACTTTCTCTGCTGCAAGGAGAACAACCCCAGCTTCTCCAATCTCTCCACATGACTGAAGTCCCACACCCTGCTACCATTGTGGTAAATCTCTTTTTTATTCTTTCATGGGATGTGGGCATTGCTGGCAAAGCCAGCATTTATTGCCCATCCCTAATTGCCATTGGGAAGGTGGTGGTGAGCCGCCTTTTTGAGCCGTTGTAATATGTGCTGTTAGGAAGGGAGTTCCAGGATGTTGATCCAGTGACAGTGAAGGAACCATGATATAGTTCCAAGTCAGGATGGTGTGTAGCTTGGAGGGGAACTTGCAGATGGTGGTGTTGCCATTCATCCAATGTCCTTCTAGGTGGTCGAGGTGGTGGTCAATAAATTGCTGATCCAGTGAGCTGCTTTGTCCTGGATGGTGTTGAGCTTCTTTGGTGTTGTTGGAGCTGCACTCATCCAGGCAAGTGAGGAGCCTTTCATCACACTCCTGTCTTGTGCCTTGGAGACGGTGGACAGGAGGTGAGTGATTCACAGTGGAATTCCCAGCCTCTGACCTGCTCTTGAAGCTATGGCATTTCCATGGCTGTTCCAATTCAGTTTCTGCTCATTGGTAACCCCCAGGATGTTGAATGTGAGGGATTCAGCAATGATAATGCCATTGAATGTCAAGGGGAGATAGTTAGATTCTCTCTTGTTGGAGATGATAATTTTGGGAATTGATAGGAAGCTGCTTCATGGTTGGTGGAACAAACGCCCGCCCTTGGGGTGGGGCCAACAGATGCTTCCGTCCAATAACAGACAGAGTAGAAGTACTGTATCAGGCCTTGTTAGCTCAGTTGGTAGAGCATGAGACTTTTAATCTCAGGGTCTTGGATTTGAGACCCATGTTGTGTGGTTGTTCTTCCCTTTTTCAGACTTCGTCAGCAGAGAGTTCAAGGAGTGTGTCTGGTCCATTTCCCACACATCTGCCCTCCCCACTTCCCCTCCCTCCCAGAAACGCCACAGGTTTCCCCTTGTCCTTTCTTTCCACCCCACCTGTCTCCACATCCAAAGGATTATCCTCCGCCATTTCCACCACCTCCAGCGTGATGCCACCACCAAATGCATCTTCCCCTCACCTGTCAGCATTCCGAAAGGATCATTCCCTCCGCAACACTCTGGTCCACTCCTCCATTATCCCCAATACCTCGTCCCCTTCCCACGGCATCTTCCAATTCAATCGCAGGAAGTGTAATAGCTTCCCTTTTACCTCCTCTGTCCTCACCATCCAAGGCCCCAAACACCCCTTTCAGGTGAAGCAGCGATTTACTTGTACTTCTTTCAATTTAGCGGACTGTATTTTCTGTTCACAATGCGGTCTTCTCTAAACTGGGGAGACCAAACGCAGATTTGCTGACCGCTTTGTAGAACACCTCCACTCAGTCCGAAATCATGGCCCTGAGCTTCTGGTTGCTTGCCATTTCAACATTCCCCCCTGCTCTCATGTCAACATTTCTGTCTTTGGCCTGCTCCAGTGTTCCAGTGAACATCAACGCAAGCTCGAGGAACAGCACCTGAACTTTCGATTCGGCACTCTGCAGCCTTGTGGACTGAACCTTGAGTTCAATAACTTCAGAACATGGCTGGTGTCAGGCAAACCCCCCCACCCCACCTGCCAAGACTGAGGCACACATGAATTTTGCCACATGAACATTAAAACTTAAAATTGCATGCGCCTGACTGGAAAGCAATTTGCATAGTAACAAACAGTATTGAAACAAAGGGATGCAGTCTTTTGCTTCCCCAATACACAGCAGAAGTGGTCAGACCAGTTTTAGTCACATGACTAATTGGCTGTTGGTTTTTTGAACTTGCCACAGATTTGAACTCAGAACACTGTGTGCTCCCGAATGGGGCTGACCCTCTCCAGTCCTGCCTGCCTCCATCTCTTTCCCACAGAACTGAACCTTGTGAAAACATGTGAATCTCAAATAGACAAAACTCTCCAACATGTACAAGGTTTAAGTAGAATACTGGGCCCCACGAAATGCAAGAATTGCCTACAAAAGAGCTACACTGTGAGCTCGAAGCACAGGAACAAGATATTGCCTCAAACTGCTCCACTTTATCTTTTATTTTTTCTGTCCCTAGCTGCATCTGTATATCACGTGTGCATGCTAGCATGGGTGCATGGTATATTTGTAGGCATGAACCGTATTAAAGTTTAAGCAAGTTTAATAAGTTTCACTTTTCTTCTTTAAACCAAAGAAAGCCTGTTTATGTTCATTTCTTTGCATTATAATTGGAAAGCTGTGAACAAGGATTCACAAAAGGGGGAGGACAAAACACAGTGTGTTTGAAACCATGTGCCTGTTTTTCATGTAGTCGGAGCTGCTCATTATTCTGCTATTAACACTCTCTCTGGACAAATGCTTTGTCTTTGACCACAAGCATTAACGGACTCTTTGCCTTTGTCCCAGGACAACTTTGTTATTTAATCTTTCCTGCCCTCTGCCCCATTAAACACCTTCCCCTTTGTTCTCTCCCACACGCCCCTCTCCTTCACTTGTATAAAACCTAATTCTTTTCTAACATTTGCCAGTTCTGATGAAAGGTCACAGACTTGAAACTTTAACTCTGTTTCTCTCTCCACAGATGCTGCCAGACCTGCTGAGTATTTCCAGCACCTTTGTTTTTATTTCAGATTTCCAGCATATGCAGTATTTTGCTTTTACTATATCAGAAAGTCTCTCCTTGATTCAGGACTCTTCCGTCTCTCCAGCGTCTCACTGCTAAAGATTGAACTTTATCTCATTTCACTCTCAGCTCTGGGTCAGTGTGGATCAGTGGGACTCCTGGCTGTCTCCCGCTTCACAATCCATCAGTGCTGGGAAAACAATGGGAAATATTACTCATGTTGTGTTCTGTAAATTTTGACAAACACTTGAATGTAAACTTTGTCTTCCAAAGCAATGAGCGAAGGCTGGTTTTGGTGTGTGGCTGAAATAGTTCAGCTGGATTTGCATAGTACTAAAAATCACAGTTCTTGGTTCAATCCCAGGTTTTGGCACTTTCAACCTCTCCTGTCTTTTTCTTTGACTCCAGTTGTCAAGCTGCATGATTTACTCTGAAATTAGCACAAGAGAACCAAGGCACCAGCGAGCATGAGGAGCTGAAATTAGCACAGATCGAAACCACTTAATATTTCTGACTGAAGATGGTTGCAAATGATTCAGTTTTGCCTTTTGCACTGACGTGCTCGGCTCCACCATCATTGAGGATGGGGATGTTTTTGGAGCCTCCTCATCCTGTTAGTTATTAAATTATCCACCACCATTCACGACTGGATGTGGCAGGACTGTGGAGCTGTGATCTGATCCTGAGGGAGATATCCGTGCGTGGAGTGGCGGGATGTATGGACAGTGATCTTGAAGAGGGTGTCCGAGCCTGGAGTGGAAGCTTTCCGTGAAGGTGCAGGAGTAGGCCATTCAACCCCAGTGTTTTATAAAGGTTTAGTATAAGTTATTTGCTTCTACTCTATGTCTCTAGTAACAAAGCCAAGTGTCCTGTTTGCTTTAAGCAACATTTTCAAACCTTCTAAGATTCGTGCACATTGTCTCATTCTTCCTCCCAAACTTTATCACTTTACACTTCTCTGTGGAAAATTTAATCTGCCATGTGAAAGCCCATTTTTACAGTTTTTTAATCTTCTCCTGAAGTTTGTTACTGTCACTGGCAGAAGACGAAATTCCCCAGCATTCTTTGATGCTATCTCCATGGAAAGAGCAATCTTACACGCCAGCTGAAATGTAGGATTTTGCGTGTTTAGTATCTTTTCTCATCCGCCAATATAAGCACAAATCTGTCTCATAATGCACGGTCTAAGAATATGCCAAAGTCGCAATGTAGTAATGAATTCTTCAGCGCCACAATGTACTCACCAACTGTTTCACTACTTTTCTGCTTTCTGGTTCCAAATTTCTCGCTTTCTCCGATCTCTAGTGGCTTCGGGTTGAAATGTTCCTCCAACTTGGTGATGATTGTTTTGAATTCACATCTTTTGCCTTAATGGGAGCAGGAAGATTTGTTCGCATGTCATACACTTCCAGGATAATTTCCATTCGCAAAATTACTTTCTTGCACTCAAGAATTGCCTTATTCTGAGTCTCGACCTCTTCACTTTCACCTTCAAGTTCCAAAATGTTATTATCTCTGAAAAACATGTCCATTCTTTCAAAATATGAACTGAATGAGTCTCGAGCCCTCTCATATGTTCCTCGCCTTCCAATGTATCCCTTGGGTGCAGCCATATTGTCCCAAATAATCACTTTGAATCAGATGCACACGAAGACCATGTGGTAAAGGCCTGCTCATTTATGAAATTGAAACCCGATCCGGCCCGACCTGACCACATCCAACCTGAACTCAACCCGGGCCCGAGTCCTTTGATTTTTTTTCCCGCACCCGACCCGACCCGACCCGACCCGACCCGACCCGACTACCATAATAAAGTTAATTATATCAAACATACCTTGTCCAAATGTTGTGATCCTCCATTCCGAAAGCTGGCTATTCCTGCGGAATCATGCAGAAGTTCCCTCCCTGAGCAAGGCAGCACTGTGTCCGCCTCCAGCCTGACCCATCCCGTGCCCGAATGCCGGACTTGGAAGAGAGACCCGACCCGAACCTGACATGTCATCGGGTCTGGTCGGAGTCGGCTCGGTTAGCCATGCATTACCCTCGGGCATCTCATTCAACTGAGGAGACAGTCTGTAGTACAGGCTTCACAGAATCCACCCAAAATCTCCACCATCCGAGAAGGTAGGTCACCAGGAGCTGGCTGTTCTTGTTCACTGCAGTCCCTGCTGCTGTTTGCTGCCTATATTTACAGACTTTTATCTCATCCTCATCACCATTTTCTCCAATATATTCAGGGGGCGTCAGCAGAGAAAATGGAGACCAAATGTGACAAGTGCAAGGAAATGTTTATTTGCAATATTACATCATAAACATAATATACAAAAACATTACATGTGTGAATCATGTCCTGATCAAGATGTATCTGAATAAATGGATCCCTAAACACTGTAACCTTTCAATGTTCAGCGGACGAGTGTGAGGGCCAGATGCGTGTGATTCCCACAGTAATGTGTTTGTTCAAAGTTCAGGAAAAGATGGAGATATGAATAATTTACAGGGAAATCTTTGAAGCATATCCCCATGTCTCTCACTCACAAAGATCTGCAAACTTATGGATTCAGAAAGAACCCAGAGACAGATAGTCCTGCAATAACCTGTAACTCCAGCAAAGGATGTGTTTGAGGTTTTGCCCTGTAGCTTAGTTGGTTAAAGCCTCTGTCCAATAAACAGAAAAACCTAATTTCAAACCCCAACAAACCCTTACTGCAGTAAAGAAATGGAAAGTTATGATTGAAAGATTACTCTGTCAATCAGTCACATCTCTGTCTTCCCCTGAACTTCGAGTTTAAATTTGTTTATGAAGTTGAGGGACACGTTAAGACAGCACAGTCTTTGTCTTTGTGAAAGAAGTGATTTGGGAATGGCTGTTTGAAAGTGTCCCTCCTTGCACAGAAATTCAGTGCAAATACTCAAATCACCCACAATTTCCACGAGAGAAATTTGTTCACAATTGCATTTGACGTGAAACCGCCTCAACATTAATCTCACTGAAGCAGAGTGTGACCATGTTGTATGTTTCAGAGTGTTGGTGCCATTATGTGTCGCCTTTAACCGAGACTGGGACACAGGGCAAGATTGATCCAAGGTTGGAATATATTATCATTCAGGAGCAAGAAAAATCAAAAGGAACCAAATAAGAAAACCCAGTCTCCAGATTTGAGAATCTGTAGATCCGCTTTGGGAAAGTGAATCAGAGCAGAATGAGGGGTGAACTGTCCGACTGCCCAGAAGAGATGAAGACACAACTCAGTCAGCATGTTCCCCTGGTTTATGATGCTGGAACATTCCTCGCACAGAAATTATTCAACCCAATGACAAACATTCTTACAGCCGATAATTCATGCTAATGATTGAAGGACTTTCTCATGTGGTTACCTAGTGGTAAGAAGATATTAAACTTAGTTTCAATCAATCCAGCTGCGATGAACTTTGAATTTTTCTGCCTTTTATAAACATTATTTGAAGGGTCTCAGTGGCAATGTTCAATATTGATGAGAGTGGGGTCTGGGTGAGCAACTGCTGAGCGTGTCAGGGTCAGGACTGGATGCAGGAAGTTCTCTGACACTCTCTCTCTCTCTCTCTGAGGTGTTTGAGTTGGTTGACAACTGGCAGCTGTTTGGTGTTTCGATAAATGAAGGAAGTTCCCTCTAACCATTTTTTTTGATTAACAGAGTAGTATAAGGATGTAAAGGGTTAATGCTGAAGACAGTGGGATCAATCTTTCCCACTGTCAGAGTGATGATGTAACAGTCACATGAGATGAGGCTTGGGAGGAGAGCAGCACCAAGGATGCCAGCTTCGGAGGCTTGATGAGTGTATATATAGTACTGTGTAAATTAGAAAAGAGTTCTTAGTTCTTTCAGCAGGAAATGTGTCCAGATAATATCTAGAAACTCACAATTTTATTATTCAGGATTCGGAACACAGATATTAACTCCAAGTGACAGTTCTGGGTTCATTCAACAAAAATAATAGAGAATAATATTGCTTACTGATTGAAATCCCCCATTGAGGAGACAGTTAAACAGTTGGGACATCCTTCGATCCAAGGTTTTGGCAGCATTTTTAATTTTTGCAACTTTTTTTTCTCCAGCTTTGATGGACGAGTGAAAAACTGAAAAAACTGAACAGTTCAATTCTTCCTTCTTCTTTTCTTTCCATCAGTTTCTCTTTTCTGTCCCAGATCAATATCATGATGAGAATCCCAATTTAATCTGCTGTTTCTGGTGTTTTATCCATTCCAATCAGAATTCAACATTCCAATCAAATCTATTTGTTATTCCACAGTGTCTCTCCATGTGTTTCATTCTGTTGTATTTTCTCACAGTCTGTTTAATGATCGATGTTACATCTCACTCTCTGCTCTGGTGAAGATCAGAAGCTGTAATATTTGTTTCCACCACCTGACAAGTCGGCTGAGGCTGTGCCTCGCTGATCACGTGGAGTTGAAGCAATTCTTCCAGTCAGTTTTCTCAGTTGTCATTTCATGAGAAATTCGAAGTCATCATGACTTCGTCAGTGACCTAATGGTTCACGTGTCTGAGTGATGTTAATCATGATGTGATCAAATGATTGTATGTTCCAGTGTTTCCGTGGTGGATTTTCACACTGAGTCGAAACGTGTTGGACATGGTCTGGAGATGTTTCACACCGCTCCATTCCCAACAGGCCATGACCTGATGTGATGGAAATTTCATTTACTTACAGAAGCCACATTTCCATCATTGCACATCTGGCTGCACAGTCAGGAACTGAGCTGAAGGTGATGATTGTGCATTAATTATTTGTTGGGTGGCGAGGTGGCTGAGAGATTAAGACAATGGATTATTAATCTGTCGTGATGTGCACGCGTGGGTTCGAATCCCATCCTTGTCGTTAGTTTATCAGCTGCCTGTTGCATTCTTGTTTGCAGCTTCGATGTGAAGTCGGCCTGAAAACTTGTTCTTGTCAGTATCTTGACGGTGATTCCAGAGTTGTTTACACTTTATTAAAATTGAGACAGACAATTGGAAGTCTTCACCCAAATTGGACTGGAATGAAGATCAAATAGGGATCACGAAATGGAGCAGGATTTTCCCTCCCTCCCTTCCTTCCACTGATACTTTCTCTGGATTTACACCAAGTGAAAGACTAACGGGAAAAGCAAATGGCGAGGGAGCAGAAGCAGAACATTATCCTTTGGCAAGAAATTTATTTTCAAATCTTCTTGATAGATTAAGTGAGTGAGCAGTGTTTTGGCAGATGGAGTTTAAAATGAGGGGTCATCTAATACCTAAGACACATAGAGCAGAGTGTTTTTTGTTAAGTGGTGAGATGATAGAAACTGCGGAGGTGCAGAGACCCGAGTACTGAATCACTAAAAGCGAGTGGACTGGTAGAAAATAATGTGAAAAGTGAATGGAATATGAAGATTGGAACTCATGTTGCAGTTATATAAAGCTCTGTGCTCCTGAAGTAAATGTCCAAGCCCAGATTGTGGGGAATCTGTGGAGAGTGATTTGTTTTTTATTCATTAATGGGCGCGAGTATCGCTGATAAGGCTGGCATTTGTTAGCCATCCCTAATTGCCCTTGAGAATGTGGTGGTGAGCTGCCTTCTTGAACTGCTGCAGTCAATGTGGTGCAGGAACACGCACAGTGCTATTGGGGAGGGAGTTCCAGGATTGTGACCCAACAACAGTGAAGAAATGGCGATACAGTTCCATGTCAGGATGGTGAGTGACTTGGAGGGGAACCTGCAGGTAGTGAGTTCCCATGCATCTGCTGCCCTTGTCCTTCGAGGTGGTAGTGGTCACGGATTTGGAAGGTGCTATTGAAGGATACTTGGCGAATTGCTGCAGTGCATATGGAGATGGCACACACTGCAGCCACTGTGTACTGGTGGTGGAGGAAGTGAATGTTTAAGGTGGTGGGTTAGGTGCCGATCAAGTGGGCTGCTTTCTCCTGGATGGTTTTGAGCTTCTTGAGTGTTGTTGAGTGGGATGTATTACATCCCACTCCTGACTTGTGCCTTGTACATGGTGGACAGGATTTGAGGTGGCAGGAGGCGAGATACTTGCTGCAGAATTCCTAATCTCTGACCTGCACTTATAGCTGCAGCATAGATGTGACTGGTCCAGTTTAGATTCTGGTCAATGGTAACACCCAAGATGTTGATGGTGGGGGATTCAGCGATGATTGTGCTGCTGAATATCAAAAGGTAGATGGTTTGATTCTCTCTCAATCGAGATGTTCACTGCTTAGTACTTGTGTGGCCAGAAGGTTGCTTGTCACTTATCAGCTCAAGCCTGAAGTTTGTACAGGTCTCGCAGCTTGTGGGCACAGACTGCTTCAGTATCTGAAGAGTTGTGAGTCATCAGCGAACATTCCCATGTCTGACTTATGTTGAAGGGAAAGTGATCAATGAAACAGCTGAGGATGTTTGGGCCGAGGACACTACCCTGAGAAACTCCTGAGGCAATGTCCTGGGCTGAGATGATTGGCCTCCACTAACCACAACATCTTGCTTTGTGCGAAGTATGACTCCACCAAGTGGAGAGTTTTCCCCCTGATTCCCATTGACTTCAATTTTGCTCGGGATCCTTGATGCAACACTCACTCAAGGGCAATCACTGACACCTCTCCTCTAGAACTCCACTCTTTAGTGTCTGTTTTAACCAAGCTGCAATAAAAAATAAGAAAAGAAGAAATATTAGCAGGAGCAGGCCATTTGGCCCCTCGAGCCTGCTCCACCATTCAATAGGATCATGGCTGACCTGATCATGGCCTCAACCCCACTTTCTTGCCTGCCACCCATAACCCTTGACTTCCTTGTCGATAAAATTCTGTCAAACTCAGTCTTGTAGACATTCAATGACCCAGCCTCCACTACTCTCTGTGGTAGAGAATTCCAAAGATTAATGACACTCTGAGAGAAGAAATTCCTCCTCATTTCCTTCTTAAATGGAAGACCATTATTCTGAAACTGTGTCCCCTAGTTCTAAATTCCACCATGAAGGGAAACATCCTCTCAGCATTCACCCTGTCAAGCCCCCTCAACATCTTATATGTCTCAATACGATCACCTATCATTTTACTTAACTCCAATGAGTATAGGTCCAACCTGATCAACTCTCCACATAAGACAACCACTTCATTACAGGAATCAATCCAGTGAACCTTCTCTGAACTGCCTCCAATGCAAGTATATCCCTCCTTAAATAAGGAGACCAAAACTGTACACAGTACTCCAGGTGTGGTTTCACCAACACCCTGTACATTTGCAGCAAGACTTCTCTTCTTTTATACTCCATCCCCCTTGAAATAAAGGGCAACATTCCTTTTACCTTCCTAATTATTTGCTCTACCTGCATGGTAACTTTTTGTGATTCATGTACGAGGACACCCAGATCCTTCTATACGGCAGCATTCTGTAGTCTCTCGCAATTTAAATAATATTTTGCTTTTCCATTCTTCTTACCAAAGTGGATAACCTCACATTTTCCCACATTATACTCTACCTGCCAAGTATTTGCCTGGAGTCGAGGAACCCTGGCAGAACCTAAACTGAGCATCGATGAGCAGATTATTGCTAAGTGTCTGGTGCTTGATAGCACTGTTGATGACATCTTCCATCACTTTGCTGATGATTGATAGTAGACTGATGGGGTGGTAATTGGTCAGATTGGATTTTTCCTGCTTTTTTTTTATGGAGTGGGCACACTTGGGCAATTTTCCACATTGTCGGGTAGATGCCAGTGTTGCAGCTCTACTGGAACAGTGTGGCTGAGGGCGCAGCTAGTTCTGGAGCACAAGTCTTCAGTACTAGAGCCGGGATGTTGTTGGGGCGTATTGTCGTTGCTGTATCGAGTGACTTCAGTTGTTTCTTGCGATCATGTGGAGTGAATCGAATTGGCTGAAGACTGGAAACTGTGATGCTGGGGACGTCAGGAGGCCGAGATGAATCATCCACTGAGCAATTTCTGATGGAAGATGGTTGTAAATGATTCAGCTTTGGCTCCACCATCATTGAGGATGGGGATTTTTTGGAGCCTCTTCATCTGGTTAGTTATTTAATTGTCCACCATCATTCATGACTGGATGTGGCAGGACTAAGGACCTGTGATCTGATCATGAGGGAAATATCCATGCATGGAGTAGTGGGATCTATGGAAAGTGATCCTGATGTCCGAGCCTGGAGTGGCGGGATCTGTGGAGAGTGATCCTGACGAGTGTGTGCAAACCTGGAATGGAAGCTTTCTGTGGAGGTACAGGAGTAGGCCATTCAGACCCAGTATTTTATAAAGGTTTATCATAACTTATTTGCTTTTACTATATGTCTCTATTAATAAAGCCAAGTGTCGTGTTTGCTCTTTGACGCCTTTTCAAACCTTCTAAGATTGGTGTACATTGTATCTCTGTTCCGGCACCCACTTTAGAATTGTAACATTTCATTTATATGGCCTCTCCTTATTCTTCCTCCCAAATTGTATCTCTTCACAATTCTCTGTGTAAATTTTATCTGCCATGTGAAAGCGCATTTTACCAGTTTTTTGAAGCTCCCCTGAAGTGTGTTACAATCACTGGCACAGGATGAAATTCTCGAGCATTCTTTGATGCAATCTCCATGGAAAGAGCAATCTTACATGCGAGCTCGAATGTGAGATTTTGTGTGTTTAGTATCTTTTCTCATCCACCAATAGAAGCACAAATCTGTCTCCTAATGCACGGTCTAAGAATATGCCAAAGTTGCAATGTAGTGATAAATTCTTCATGCCACAATGTACTCACCAACAGTTTCACTACTTTTCTGATTTCTGCTTCCAAATTTCTAGCTTGCCGTGATCTCTAGTGGCTTCGGGTTGAAATGTTCCTCCAACTTGGTGATGATTGTTTTGAATGGCACATCTTTTGCCTTGATGGGAGCAGGAAGCTTTGTTAGCTGGTCATACACTTCCAGGCTAATTTCCATTGGCAAAATTGCTTTCTTGCCCTCAAGAATTGCCTTATTCTGAGTCTTGACCTCTGCACTTTCACCTTCAAATTCCAAAATGTTATTAGCTCTGACAAACATGTCCATTCTTTCAATATATGAACTGAATGGTTCTCAAGCCCTCTCAGAAGTTCCTCACCTTCTGATGTATCCCATATGTGTGCAGCCATATTGTCCCAAATAAGCAATTTGAATCAGATGCACAGGAAGACCCTGCGGAATCTCATTCAACTGAAGAGACATTCTGTGGCCCAGGCTTCACACAATCCACCTAAAATCTCCACCATCCGAGCAGGTAGGTCGCCAGGAGCTAGCTGATCCTGTTCACTGCTGTCCCTGCTGCTGTTTGCTGCCTATATTTACAGACTTTTATCTCATCCTCTTCACCATTTTCTCTAATATATTCAGGGGGCATCAGCAGAGAAAATATACACCAAGCGTGGCAAGTGCAAGGAATTGTTTATTTGGGTCATTATGTCATGTACATAATATACAAATACATTACATGTGTGAATCATTTCTTGAGCACTTTTATACCAGATGTGTCTGAATAAATGGAACCCCGTCACAATAAACACTGTCACCTTCCAATGTTTAACGGAGAGATTTGACGGCCTGATGTGTGTGATTCCCACATTAATGTGTTTCTACAAAGTTCGGAGAAAGATGGAGATATGAATAATTTGCAGGGAAATCTTTAAGCATATCTCCATGTTTCTCACTGACAAAGTTCTGCAAACACATGGATTCAGAAAGAACCTGAGTGCAAAATCAACAAAAATAAACACAGCCAGAGAGACTTGCGATAACCTGTAGCTTAGGGAAAGTACATGATGTAATGGAAGTGATTTAAAAACATTTTTTTGTGAAATTTTTTTTGAGGAATTCATCGTCAAACTTAATAAATGTCAGACCAGTTCTTTTTCAAGAGGGTACTGAAAGTACTAATTTGGCAACTATGTTTACTGGTTGTCACATGACTCAAGTTAAATGTGGAACAGAAACCCTGGTAACAGGGGGAAATGTGGACAGAGTAGTCAGTTCCGCCTCTTGATTGGACAAACCCGGCAGCAGCAGCACACACCGAAGAGGGCAGAAAAATCACAAGCTTTTATTTGTAGCAGTCATTGTGTTTTACCTTCTGGGGTGAGCAGCTGATAAAGTTAGCCTGAAGAAGTGTCAAGGAAGGAGAGAAGATCACAACCCACGTTGTTTTGCTGCAATTCTTTAAAAGACCCTGAGAACTTCACTGTGTCAATTCATCTCTTCGCCTGTCTTTGAAGAAAGCCTGCTAAAATTAATTCTCAACACTGCCTCTAAAAAACTGTTCTAAAAGACCCTCGTGACCTGTCTACGCAAACTCAGAAGTTAGACTAGATACCAGTTTTGGAACAACATATCTCATCTGCTGTTTTCTTCAGGAATGAACAAGTAATCAGCCCAAGTGTTGTTTTTGTGTTGAACAGAACTCAGAATAGTAAAAAATAATTCTTTTTTTTTCAGTTAACCGGTGTATATGTGTGTGCGTGTGTGGGGATGTGGGAAGAAAGGGGCTTTAAATGTTGGTTCAGGTAAAAAGGGAACTTTTAAAATTTCTACCTGTGTATTTATGCTTTATTTCATGACTAGTTAAAACTTGTTCTGTAATAAACTCATAATTTTGCTGTTCATTAAAGAAACCTGGTCAGTGTCTTCTATTCTAGGAAGAATAGAGTATATGATTGACTGTTTCAGGAAGTGGGAAAAGATAAAATATATGTTGTGACCTGTGGAGAAGTGGGATGAGAATATATAGAAGGGTCTGAAGAAGGGTCATTGACCTGAAACGTTAACTCTGCTTCTCTCTCCACAGATGCTGCCAGACCTGATGAGTATTTCCAGCATTTCTTGTTTTTATTTGAGATTTCCAGCATCTGCTGCATTTTGCTTTGATATTGATATTATATGAAAATAAATAGTGTACTCCTCTGATTTTAATTGTATCAACATCTGGCTCTGTAGCTTACTTGGTTAAAGCACCTGCCTTGTAAACAGGAGAGCCTGGGTTCAATTTCCAGTGGAGCCTTGCTTCTCATTTGTGATGGAGAAGTTACCTTGTCAATCACTCCATCTGTGTCTTCTGAACTTTAAGTGAGAATTCAAATTACATGATGAATTTTCATCACAGGAGAAAACAGCCTTTGTGTAGGATGTGAGTTTGGAATGTCTGTTCCTCCTTGTACAGAGATTCAGTGCTGATATTTCAAAGGCAACTTCTTTGATCCAAATTTGTTCACAGTTGCATTCAACCTGGAAAACAGCTCGACATTAATGTCACTGAAGGAAAGTGTGACTGCGTTGTATGTTTCAGAGTGTTTGTGTTGTTATCTGTTGCTTGTGACTGAGACAGGGGCATGATGCAAGTGGGAGGGTTGATCTGAGGTTTGGAACATTTGTCAGTCAGGAACAAGTAAAATCAAAGGAACCAAATAAGAAAACCTATGTCTCATGTGGTTACCGAGAAACGGTCAGAAGATATTAAACTTTGTTCTGTTCATTAAAGCTGTGTGAACTTTGACCTTTCCTGCCTTTTATAAACAGTATTTGAAGTGTCTCGGAAACAATGTTCAGTGTTGATGAGAGTGGGGTCTGGGTGAGCCTCTGCTGAGTGTGACAGGGTCAGGACTGGATGCCGGAAGTTCTCTGACAGTCTCTCTCTCTCTCTCGCTGATGGGTTTGAGTTTATTTTCAACTGGCAGCTGTTGGTGTTTCGATAAATCAAGTTCCCTCTACCCATTTTTTTGGACAGACAGTGTAGTATAAGGATGTAAAGTGTTAATGCTGAAGACATTGGGATCAATCACTCCCACTGTCAAAGTGATGATGTAACAGTCACATGAGATGAGGTTTGGGAGGAGAGAGCAGCACCAAGGATGCTAGTTTAGGAGGCTTGATGAATGTGGATATAGTATTGTGCAAATTAGAAAAGAGTTCTTAGTTCTTTCAGCAGGAAATGTGTCCCGAAAATATCGAGAAACTCACAATTTTATTATTCAGGAGTCGGAACACAGATATTAATTCCAAGTGACAGTTCTGGGTTCATTTGACAAAAAAAGGTAGAGAATAATATTGCTCACTGATTGAAATCCCCCAGTGTGGAGACAGTTAAACAGGTGATCTGTTGGGGCATCCTTCGATCCAAGGTTTCGGCAGCACTTAATCTCCCTTTTTGGTGAAATTCTCTGTTATTTGCAACTTTTTTTTATCCAGCTTTGATGGGCAAGTGAAAAAACTGAAAAAACTGAACAGTTCCATCCTTTCTTTTCTTCCTTCTTCCCTTCTTTCCATCAGTTTCTCTTTTCTGTCCCAGATCAATACAATGATGAGAATCCCAATTTAATCTGCTGTTTCTGGTGTTTTATCCATTCCAATCAAAGTCAAAGTTCCAATCAAATCTATTTGTTATTCCACAGTGTCTCTCCATGTGTTTTATTCTGTTGTATTCTCTCACAGTCTGTTTGATGATCAATGTTGCATCTCACTCTCTGTTCTGGTGAAGATCAGAAGCAGTGATATCTGTTTACACCACCCGACAAGTCGGCCTGAGGCTTTGCCTCGCCGATCATGTGGAGTTAGGAACATAGCAACATCGGAGCAGGAGTCGGCCATTCAGCCCATCGATCCTGCCCCACCATTCAATATGATCATGGCTGATCATCCGCTTCAATGCCCTTTTCCCGACACTTTCCTCGTATTCCCTTATGTCATTTGTATTTAGAAATCTGTCAATCTCTGCTTTAAACATACTCAACGACTGAGCTTCCACAGCCCTCTGGGTTACAGAATTCCAAAGATTCACAACCCTCCGAGTAAAGAAATTTCTCCTCATCTCTGTCCGAAGGAGCTTCCCCCTTATTTTGAAATTGAGCCTCTGGTTCTCCACTCCCCATCCAGATGAAACATCTTAGCTGCATCTACCCTGACTGTCCTTTAAGTATTTTGTAGGTTTCAATGAGATCACCTCTCATTCTTTGAAACTCCAGAGAATACAGCCCCAGTTTCCCAATCTCTCTTCATAGAACAGTCCCACCATCCCAGGAACAAGTCTGATGAACCTTCGTTGAACTCCCTCCATGGCAATAATATCCTTCCTAAGGTAAGGAGACCAAAACTGCACACAGTACTCCAAGTGCGGTCTAACCAAGGTTCTATACAATTGAAGCAAGAATTCGCTTTTCCTGTACTCAAATCCTCTTGTGATCAAGGCTAACATACTATTCGCCTTCCTAATTGCCTGCTGCACCTGCATGTTAGCTGTCAGTGACTTATTGACATGGATACCAGGTCACCCTTATATTCTATACCTCAGCTAATAAAGGAAAGGATTCCATATACCTGCTGAACCACCTTATTGACCTGTCCTGCTACCTTCAGGGATCTGTGGACATTCACTCCAACGTCTCTCACTTCCTCTGCACCGTTCAGTGTTCTCCCATTAATTGTGTATTCCTTTGCCTTTTTGACCTCCCAAATGCGTCACCTCACCCTTGCGAAATTTGAATTCCATTTACCACTTCTCTGCCCACCTGACCAGTCAATTGATATCTTCCTGCAGTGCACAGCTTTCCTCCTCCCTATCAACAACACGGACAATTTTTGTGTTATCTGCAAACAACTTGATTGTGCCCTCTACATTTATGTCCATATCATTAATATATGCCACAAAAAGCAGGGGACCTAGTTCTGAGCCCTGTGGAACACCACTGGAAACAGTCCTCCAGTTGCAAAAACACCTGTAACCAATTCCTTTTTGTTTCCTGCCACTGAACCAATTTTGTGTTCAGCTTGCTACATTCCCCTGGATCCCATGTGCTTTTATTTTTTTTAACCAGTTTGCCATGTGGGACCTTGTCAAAAGTCTTGCTAAAATCCATGTAGATCAGATCAACTGCACTATCCTCATCAATCCTCCTTGTTACTTCTTCAAAAACATTCAATCAAGATATTCAGACAGGAGCTTCCCTTAACAAATCCATGCTGACGATACTTGATTAATCTGTGCCTTTCTAAGTGACAGTTTATCCTGTCTCTCAGAATTAATTCCAATAATTCGCCCACTATTGAGGTTAGGCTGACTGGCCTTTAATTATCTGGTCGATCACTCGCTTATTTTTTCAAGAATGGTGCAATGTTAGCAATAAAAACAAAAAGTGCTGGACATACACAGCAGGTCTGGCAGCATCTGTGGAGAGAGAAGCAAAGTTAACATTTCAGGTCAGTGACCTTTCATCAGAACAGAAACGTTAACTTTGCTTCTCTCTCCACAGTTGCTGCCAGATCTGCTGTGTATTTCCAATGCAACTAGTTTTTATTTCAGATTTGCAGCATCTGCAGAATTTTGCTTTTATTGCAGTGTTACGTGACCTCCAATCCTCTGACATCACACCTGTATCCAGTGAGGGATTGGAAACTGATGGTCAGACCTTCCACTATTTCCTCCCTGACTTCTTTTAACAGCCTGGGGTACATTTCATCCGGCCCTGATGATTTATCCACTTTCAAGGATGCTAATCCCATTTATACTTCTTCTCTCCCTCAGTTTATCATGTCCAATACTTCACACTCCTTCTCCTTAATTACAATATCTGCATCACCCCCCTCATTTGTGAAGACAATAAAATATTCATTAATAAACATACCAACATCTTCCACCCTGACACATAGGTTACATTTTTAGGTCTTTGATGGGCCCTACTCTTTCCTCAGTTGCCTCTGACTGCAATGTATTGATGAAACATCTTTGGATTTGTTTTGATTTTGCTTGTCAATATTCTTTCATGATCTCTGTTTGTTCTTCATTGCTGCTCCCAAATACCTCTAGTCATGTCCAAACACAACTTATCAGAAGGGGAATTTGAACCCACCCCTGCAGAGAGAATTGTGATCTGAATGAACCGTCTCAGACTGCTCGACCATCCTGACTACACCATGTGTATGTTTAATGCTGACGAAATTATCCATTCATTGTGAAAGTATTTGTGAGATTGTGGAAATGTCTGGAAGAGGAAAGACCAGCGGGAAAGCTCGGTCCAAGGCCAAGTCTCGTTCCTCCCGGGCTGGACTGCAGTTCCCGGTGGGCCGTGTTCACAGGCTCCTGAGAAAGGGTAACTATGCTGAGCGTGTGGGGGCCAGAGCCCAGGTCTATCTGGCTGCTGTGCTCGAGTATCTGACCGCTGAAATCCTCGAGCTGGGCGGTAACGCGGCCCGGGACAACAAGAAGACCCGCATCATCCCCAGACACCTACAGCTGGCCGTCCTCAATGACGAGGAGCTCAACAAGCTGCTGGGAGGGGTGACCATCGTTCAGGGTAGGGTGCTGCCTAATATCCAGGCCGTGTTGCTGCCCAAGAAAACCAGCGCTCCGGGCACCAAAACCAAGTCAATCTGCCAGGATTTTTTCAAATACTCAAAGGCTCTTTTCAGAGCCACCCACAGTATTTGAAAGGGCTGATTACTGTCTGAAGTCTGCTGCACCCACACCTCTGTCTATCCCTCTTCATCTGGAACAACCAGCGTCATCTTCCATTCCTTTCACCATTATGTGTTTAGCTTGCTTCTCCTTTTAGTCAGTCCAATATCAATGTAATAATGAAATGATCTGTGTCAGTGCTGGCAATTTCCATAGAATTATAGAAAAACTAGGGCACAGAAGGAGCCCATTCAGCCCATCGCGTTTGCTCTGGCCGAAAAATCTAGCCACCCAATCTATTCCCACCTTCCAGCACCTGATCCGTAGACTTGCAGGTTTCAGCACTTCAGGTGCATGTCCAGGTATTTTTAAATGAGTTGAGGGTTTCTGCCTCCACCACCATTCCTGGCAGCGAATTCCAGACACCCACCACCCTCTGGGTAAAAACGTTTCCCCTCATGTCCCCTCTAATCCTTCTACCAATCACCTTAAATCTGTGCCCCCTGGTAACTGACCTCCCCACCAGGGGAAACAGGTCCTTACTGTCCACTTGTCTAGGCGCCTCATAATGTTGTACACCTCATTCAAGTCACCCCTCAGACTCCTCTGTTCTCAGGAAAACAACCCGAGCCGCTCCAATATTTGCTCATAGCTGTAACTTTCAAGCCCTGGCAACGTTCTTGTAAATCTCCTCTGTACTCTCTCCAGAGCAATTATGTCCTTTCTGTAATGTGATGACCAGAACTGTACGCAATACTCCAGCTGTGGCCGAACCGCAGTTTTATACAGTTCTAGCACTACATCCCTGCTTTTCTATTCTATCCCTTGGCCAATAAAGGAAAGCATTCTATATGCCTTATTCACCACTCTATCTACCTGTCCTGCCACTTTCAGGGACCTGTGGACATGCACTCCAAAGTCTCTCACTTCTTCTACCCCTCTCAATATCTTCCTGTTTATTGTGTATTCCCGTGATTTGTTTGCCCTCCCCAAATGCATTACCTCACACTTCTCCAGATTGAATTCCATTTGCCATTTTTCCGCCCACTCAACCAATCCATTCATCTCATTCTGAAGTCTACAGCTATCCTCCTCATTATCAATTATACGGCCAATCTTTGTGACATCAGCAAATTTCCCAATCATACCTCCCACATTTAATTCCAAATCATTAATATATATCACAAACAGCAAGGGACCCAACACTGATCCCTGTGGAATGCCACTGAAAACTGCTTTCCATTCGCAAAAACATCCGTCGATAACTATCCTTTGTTTCCTGTCAGTGAGTCAATTTTGGATCCAACCTGCCACATTCCCCTGTATTCCATGGGCTTTCATTTTACTGACCAGTCTGTCATGTGGGACTTTACTAAAATCCATGTAGACCACATCCACCACACTATCCTCATCAATGTTCCTTGTTACTTCCTCAAAAAACTCAATCAAGTTCGTGAGACATGACCTTCCCTTAACAAATCCATGCTGACTATCCCTGATTAAACTGTGCCTTTCTAAGTGGCAGTTTATCCTGTCCCTCAGAATTGATTCTAATAACTTACCCACCACCGAGGTCAGACTGACCGGCCTATAATTATTGGGCCTATCCCTCACATCCTTTTTAAATAATAGTACAACGTTCGCAGACCTCCAATCCTCCGACACCTCCCCCATATCCAGTGAGCATTTGAAGATGATCCTCAGCGCATCAACTATTTCCTCCCTGGCTTCCTTTAACAACGTCAGATGCAAACCATCTAGCCCTGGTGATTTATTCATTTTGAAGGATGTCAGACCCTCCAGTACTTCCACTCTCATTATGCTTATCGTATCTAATATTTCACACTCCTCTTCTTTGTCTGCATCATCCCTCTCCTTTGTGAAGGCAGAGACAAAAACTCATTAAGAACCCCACACACATCTTCTGCATCCACTCATACGTTCCCTTGTACATCTCTGATAGGCCGTACCCTTTCCTTAGTTATCTTCTTGCTCTTAATGTCCTGAAAGAACATTTTTGGTGTTTCCTTCAAGTAGTTGTATCCAGTCCACATCCACCAAGTCACCTCTCAGTTTTGTAAAATTTGCCTTCCCCCAATTTAGAACTTTTACTTCTGTTGTATCTTTGTCCTTTGACATGATTATGCCAAAACTAATTGCAGTATGGTTACTAGGGGTGGTGGTGGCGTAGTGGTCTTGTCAGTGGACTTGTCAGTGGATTAGTAACCCAGACACCTCGGGTATTGCTCAGGGGACGTGGGTTCAAATCCCACCATTGAAATTTAAATCCAAATAATAAATCTGCAATTAAAAAGCAAGTCTAATGATGGCCATGAAACCATTGTTGATGGTTGTAAAAACCCATCTGGTTTACTAATGCCCTTTAGGGAAGGAAATCTGCTGTTCTTGTCTGTCCTGCATGCGACTGCAGACCCACAGCAATGTGGTTGACTTTTAAATGCCCTCTGAAATGGCCGAGCGAGCCACTCAGTTGAAACTAAACACTACGAAGTCAATAAAAAGGAATGAAACCAGACGGACCACCCGGCGTCGACCTGCGCACCCGAAATGACAATGGCAAACCCAGCGCTGTCGACCCTGCAAAGTCCTCCTTAGTAACATCTGGTGGCTTGTGTTAAGTTGGGAGAGCAACAGCCTGACGTCGTCATACTCACAGAATCATACCTTACAGGCAATGTCGCAGACACTGCCATCACCATCCCTGGGTATGTCCTGTCCCACGGGCAGGACAGACTCACCAGAGGTATCGGTACAGTAGAAAGGGAATTGCCCTGGAAGTCCTCAACATCGACTCTGGACCCCATGAGGTCTCATGGCATCAGATCAAACAATGGACAAGTTAACCTCCTGCTGATTACCACCTACTGCCCTCCCTCAGCTGATGAGTCAGTACGCCTCCATGTTGAAAAGAACTTGGAGGAAGCACTGAGGGTGGCAAGAGCACAGAATGTACTCTGGGTGGGGGACTTCAATGCCCATCACCAACAGTGCCTCGGGAGCATCTCTGCTGGCCGAATCCGAAAGGACATATCTGCTAGTGCTGCTTGATGGCAATGTTGATGACACCTTCCATCACTTTCGACCCCATCAGTCTATCTCAATCATCAGTAAAATGATGGAAGGTGCCATCAAGCGGCACTCGCTTAACAATAACCTGCCTCAGTGACACTCAGTTTGGGTTCTGCCAGGGCCATTCAGCTCCTGACCTCATGACAGCCTTGGTTCAAACATGGACAAAAGAGGTGAGGTGTGAGTGATTGCCTTTGACATCAAGGCTGTATTTGACCGAGTATGGCATCAAGGAGCCCGAGCAAAACTGAGGTCAATGGGAAAACCCTCCACTGGCTGGAGTCATACCTAGCGCAAAGGAAGATGGTTGTGGTTGTTGGAGGTCAATCATCTGAGCTCCAGGACATCACTGCAGGCGCTCCTCAGGGTAATGTCCTCGGCCCAACCATCTTCAGCTGCTTCATCAATGACCTTAATTCAATCATAAGGTCAGAAGTGGGGATGTTCGCTGATGATTGCACAAAGTTCAGCATCATTCATGACTCCTCAGATACTGAAGCAGTCCGTGTAGAAATGCAGCAAGACATGGACAATATCCAGGCTTGGGCTGATAAGTGGCAAGTAACATTCGGGCCGCACAAGTGCCAGGCAATGACCATCACCAACAAGAGAGAATCGAACTAACTCCCCTTGACATTCAATGGCATTACCATTGCTGAATCCCCCACTATCAACATCCTAGGGGCACCATTGACCAGAAGCTGTACTGGAGTAGCCATATAAATACCGTGGCTACAAGAGCAGGTCAGAGGCTAGGGATACTGAGGCGAGTAACTCACCTCCTGACTCCCCAAAGCCTGTCCACCATCTACAAGGCACACGTCAGGAGTTTGTTGGAATAGTCTCCACTTGCCTGGATAGGTGCAGCTCCAACAACACTCAAGAAGCTCATCACCATCCAGGACAAAGCAGCCCACTTGATTGGCACCCCATCTACAAACATTCACTCAATCCACCACCGACGCACAGTGGCAGCAGTGTGTACCATCTACAAGATGCACTGCAGCAATGCACCAAGGCTCCTTGAACAGCACCTTCCAAACCTGTGACCTCTACCAACTAGAAGTACAACGGCAGAAAATGCATGGGAACACCACCACCTGCAAGTTCCCCACCAGGACACACACCATCCTGACTTGGAACTATTTCGCTGATCCTTCACTGTCACTAGGTCAAAATCCTGGAACTCCATTCTGAATAGCACTGTGGGTAGACCTACCCCAAATGGACTGCAGCGGTTCAAGAAGGCAGCTCACCACCACCTTCCCAAGGGCAATTAGGGATGGGTAATAAATGCTGACCTGGCCAGCGATGCCCAAAATCCCATGAATGAATAAAAAAAAGCTATCTCCAAAATGGTCACCCACTGCTACTTGCCCAGCTTTATTACTGAAGACTCGTTCTAGAATTGTGCCCCCTCTCATTGGGCTTGTGATGTGCTGGCTATTAAAGTTCTCTTGAATGCAGTTCAAGAATTTTGTGCCCTCTGTGCCCTTCACACTGTTTGTGTCCCAGTTGATATTGGGATAGTTGAAATCCCCAACTATTATTTCCCTATAGTTTTGCACTCAGCAATTTGCCTACATATTTGTTCTTCTATCTCTCTCCCACTATTTGGGGGTCTACAGTACACTCCTAGTAGTGTGGCTGCTCCTTTTTTATTTCTGAGCTCCACCCATATGGCCTCATTTGATGATTCATTTAGCATATAATATAATCCCTCCTCAAAGCTGTATGCCTTCCTTAACTAATAATGCTGCACTCCCACCTTTTTTATCCCTATGCCACATGAAAACTCTATATCCAGAGATGTTGAGCTGCCATTCTTGCCCTCTTGAAGCCAATTTTCCCTTATTGCAATGATATTGTGTTACCATGTGTGGGCACAATGGCGCAGTGGTTAGCACCACAGCTCCAGGAACCCGGGTTCGATTCTGGGTACTGCCTGTGTCGAATTTGCAAGTTCTCCCTGTGGATTTTCGCCGGGTGCTCCGGTTTCCTCCCACAGCCAAAGACTTGCAGGTTGAGAGGTAAATTGGCCATAGTAAATTGCACCTAGTGTAAGTAGGTGGTAGGGAATATGGGATTACTGTAGGGTTAGTATAAATGGGTGGTTGTTGGTCAGCACAGACTCAGTGGGCCAAAGGGCCTGTTTCAGTGCTGTATCTCTAAATAAAAATAAAAAGTGTGATGTTACTTTATCAGCGCAGGCTTGGAGGGCCGAATGGCCTGTTCCTGTGCTGTATTGTTCCATGAGTCTATCTGTGCCCTCAGCTTATCAGCTTTATTTACTATATGAATATACATACAAGAAGAAAAATTAGTAGCAGGAGTAGGCCATTCGACCCCGAGACCCTGCTTCCCCATTCAATAAGTTCACGGCTGAACTGATTACTCCACATTCCCCCCTACCCCCGATAACCATTCACCCCTTTGCTTATCAAGAATCGATGTCCCTCTGCCTTAAAAATATTCAAAGTCTCTGCTTCCACCGCTTATTGAGGAAGAGAGTTCCAAAAACTCACGACCCTCTGAGGGAAAAAAATTCTCCTCATCTCTGCCTTAAATGGGTGACCCCTTATTCTTTAACAGTGGCCCCAAATTCCAGATTCTCCCACAAGGGGAAACATCCTTTCCACATCCACCCTGTCAAGACTCCTCAGGATCTGATATGTTTCAATCAAGTTGCCTCTTTAAATAAATAAATATCCTTTAACAATGCCAAATTCCTCTGCTGCACACTTTTTAAACTTTGCTGCTTCTGTCTTTCAGAGTCATTCGCTAATGTTCTGCCTCCCGTTCCCTGCCCTGAAATTGCCCTGTCTGAAACTGCCCTCAGGTTCCCATCAAGCTGCCAAATTAGTTTAAACAATCCCGAACAGCACCTGCAAGGATATTCATCCTGGTCCTGTTCAGATGTCGACCGTTCGATTTATATAGGTCCTACCTTCCCCCGAACTGGTCCCAATTCCCCAGAAATCGGAAGCCCTCCTTCCTGCACCATCTCTTCAGCCATGCATTCATCTGGTGTATTCTCCTATTTCTATACTCACGAGCATGCGGCCTTGGGAGTAATTTGGAGATCACTACCTTTGAGGTCCTGCTTGCTAATCTCTTTCCTAACTCCCTAAACTCAGCCTGAAGGATCTCATCCCTCTTTCTTCCTATATCGTTGGTACCAATGTGGACCACGACCTCTGGCTGTGCATCCTTGCGCTCGAGAATGCTCTGTCGCCACTCAGTGATATCCATGATCCTTGCACCAAGGAGGAAACTTGGTTTGCGAGCACTCAAATACGTATCTGTTCCCCTAACTATACAATCCCCTACCAGTATTGCTCGCTTGTATTTTCTACTCCCTCACTGCACAGCTGAGCCATCCATGGAGTGCTGGTCATGACTCTCACTGCACTCTCCAGAGGAACCCTCTCTCCCATCAGTACTCAGAACTGAATACCTGTTGGAAAGTGGGATGCCCTTCAGGGACTCCTGCACTACCTGCCTTGACCTTCTTGTCTGTCTGGCAAACTCCCAATCCCTCTCTGCCTGTGCTTTCTTCAGCTCCGTGGTGACAACCTCCTGAAAACTCCGATCCAGGACGCTGAGGGCAGGGTGCTGCCGAATACCCAGGCCGTGCTGCTGCCCAAGAAAACCACCGCTCTGGGCACCAAAACCAAGTCAATCTGCCAGGATTTTATCAAATACCCAAAGGCTCTTTTCAGATCCACCCACAGTATCTGAAAGGGCTGATTACTGTCTGAAGTCTGCTGTACCCATACCTCTGTCTATCCCTCTTCATCGAGAACAACCAGCGTCATCTTCCATTCCTTTCACCATCATGTGTTTAACTCGCTTCTCCTTATAGACAGTCAGATATCAATGTAATAATGAAATGATCTGTGTCAGTGCTGGCCATTTCCCCGTCCTGATTTCAGACACCACTCTGGACACTTGTTTCCCTTTCCAGGACCTTCTTGTATTAATATTCAGCACCACCTGTCACTCAGAAACTTGTCTCAATGAACCGATCCTTTTACTGAACTTCCAACTGCTGCTGTCTATTTCTCGAGGGAAAGAGCTGCTCACTGTGCAAGGATGTGAGGGGAATGTAACCCGGCTGCTGGTGAGAAGGTCCCGTCTTCTCAATCAAAAGCCTTTTATTTTACTTCAGTGATTCCCAGACTCCCAGCTGGTCCGTTGAGGATTTTGCTTTCACAGAAATAACTTGTTAAATACAAATCTGATTCCAACATGTCAGCAACAGGACAGAATGGGAACCTTCTAAAAGGATGAAGCAACTATTTCAGTGGCTTCTCACTGTCCCCCTGAAGCCTGTGTGAAGGGGAATTACCAATAGTCTGTAATTTATTACTTCCACACCGAGTTTGAGTTATTTGTCGCGTGAAAATTGCTGAACGGAATCTTTTACTGTCAGTTACGGATGAGAAGTTGACAAAAATTAGCAAAATAAAGCTGTTCATAAAATAGCGCCAGCAATTTGAGTCGGTAAAAGCAGAATTGTGTTTTAAAAGCTTTTTTTTTTTAAATCGTGATGGGAAAATAGATTTTTATGTACTTTTCCAGTCGATCACTTCTTTTCCATAGTGAAATTGGCGGCTTTCACGAATTCAAATATTCTGCCAGGTTGACAGGTTCAGCCAATGATTTGCTGTATTTTGTACTTCGAGGTTCTCCGATTGGATCGTTCATTTTATCTAATGGCCGTGTGGCCGAATGGATAAGGCGTTTAACTTCAGTGTATTTTATGAAGTTATTGGAAGATTGTCGGTTCGAGTTCTGCCACGGCCATTTTGACCCAAAGGGGTTATGCAGGGCTTTGGGGATCGAGTCGGGGACAGAACAGATTGGAAACCCGACATGGACTTGATGGGGCGAATGGCCTCCTCATGTGGAAAGAGATGCAGTGGTTTTTGTCGAGGTTCATCCCAAGCAACTCTGGAACACAGGAGTCTGTGCTCTACAGGCTGTTCCCAGGGACGCACACCGAGATAAACATCAACTGCTGCTGGAGGACTATCAATTCGGTGAAAGACGCCCTTTGGTCTGCCCGAAACTTGCTGGTCTTCCAGCGCAAAGAGTTGTCCACGACCGAATGTTGCAGACTGGCACATTCCAAGGTCCAGGACTACGTGCTTAGGGACGCACTAAAGCTTGGGGCAGCCGCAGCAAAGGCTCAATGGGGAAAGAACACAGTGTAAGGACCCCCCACCAAGCTGAACTGAGGGGCTGGATCCATGGGAAACCCCTCGAACTGTATTGTTGATATTTTCATTTGCTGTAAATGTGAAACTGTAATTGGCATTACAATAGTGAAATGGAAGGATTGTGAAGAAACTCATGATAGTATAGAAGGAAACTGATCTCCCTTGCAATGTTTGTATTTTTTGGTGCTGTTTGAAACTGTTTGTCAATATAATTTTTGCAGATTTTTATGAATAAAGTATATTTTGGAAATTACGAAAAAGTGCTGTCACTGACTTTATGAGAAGAGGGTGACCAATCAGAAGTGGGCTGGTGTTACAGCAGGTTCAAACTGCTGCAATTCCAGGTCCCTGAATGATTGAGCTGAAACTGATCAGTTTCACAAACCCTGTCAGTTTCACTGCAGGAAACACCATCTCGGGGGAAATAACATCACAAATAATTCCATTTGACTAATTATTCAATTATAAGACAATGGGCAGATGTGACGGTGCGATGTTACTTTTCACTGTGAGGGGAGAATCCGCCATCTGGATAAATTATAACATCGTTTGTACGTTTGGAAAAGAAACGATGAAAACTCTCCCCATAACCCTGGTGCGGTGGAACGGCTCAATTCAGAGATTGGAATATAACGAGAGCACAACATAAATCATTAACTGATATTTCCGGCATAAAACACACCCCAGCTCCCGTTCCCATGTCACTGCTGTCCCTATGAGGCGGTGGGTGACTCTGAAAAGAGACTTTGTTTTGTGTTTCTGCAGGAAAACCACAAAGATCCTCCCAGGCAGTGAAACTCACCTTCCCAGAATCTCCATACCAGATTGAAACAGAAAACACAAAGACAGTGAGAAAGTTCCAGAGAGTTACTGAGCATTAAAACCAATTAAATAAACCAATTCTAGAGAGATGTTGGTGCAGCTTTTTCAGAGAGATTGTGGGTGGCTCTTAAAAGAGCCGTTGTGTTTTGAGTGTTTTCACTACATGGTGGAGTTTTACTTGGAGTTGATGTACTTGGTCACTCACTTTGTCCCTTCTCACATTCCGAGCGCTTTGTTGGGTGGAACTATTTATTCAGGCAGTTTCAACAGCTCAGAGCCGACATTGAGTCAGAAACCAGAAATGGGAGTACGGGACACAGGCAAGGAATTGAGGCTGAACCTTTATAAATCTCACTGGTTATCGGCCTCAGCTAGAGCATTGTGTCTAATTCCATGTTCCACACTTTAGCAGGAATGTCAAGGCCTCAGAGAGGGTGCAGAGGAGATTTACTGGAATGGTATCAGAGATGCAGGAATTCAGCTAATATGGAAAGAATAGGGGTCTGGGGTGTGTGAAGCTGGGGTCCATCATCTTAGAGCAGAGATGTTAATGAGGCAGTTAATAGTTGCGTTCAACATTGTGAAGAGATTTTATAAGAACAAAGAAGTTTGACTACAATTAGACAGAGCCTTGGTGAGATCACACCTGGAGCACTGTGTACAGTTTTGGTTCCCCTGACCTAACGAAGGACATTCTTGCCTTAAAGGAAGTGTAACAAAGTGTCACTCGATTGCATCCTGGGATGAGGGAATTGTCCCATGAGAAGAGATTGAGTCGACAAGGCCGATATTCCTCGTACTCGGCCCTGTGGGACTGGGTCGGCCCGGACCTGCTGGAAGTATACGAGAGTACGCTCCTGGCCGGCAGCATGTCAGAATCCATGAGGAAAGGCATCATCACCCTCATCGACAAGCGAAAGGGGTAGAGGGCAGAAATCAGAAATTGGCGCCCATCTCACTGCTTAATGTTGACTACAAGATTCTGTCCAAAGTCATAGCCAGTCGAGTCAAGTCTGCTCTGGAGTTGGTGATTCACCCTGACCAGACCTGTACTGTACCTGGCAGGAAGACCTCTGATAGTCACGCGCTACTCAGGGATACGATCGCCTATGTACGGGACAGGAGGGTGGACACCTGCCTCATCAGCCTGGACCAGGAGAAGGCTTTTGACAGGATATCGCACACCAACATGATGGACGTGCTTTCCAAAATGGGGTTTGGGGAGGGAATCTGCAATTGGAACCAACTGCTCTACACAAACATCAGCAGCGCAGTCTCAATCAACGGGTGGGAATGAGTGTTTGTTGTATTGAACCCTTTGCTGAGTCTATTAGGATGGATGCGAGCATAAGAGGGGTGACAATCCCAGGTAGCGGAGGCACTCAGGATAAAACCTCCCTGCACATGGATGACGTCGCCGTCTTCTGCTCGGATCCGCTGTCTGTGCACAGACTGATGAGCATCTGCGACCAGCTCGAACTGGCCTCGGGAGCCAAAGTTAACCACGGCAAGAGCGAGGCCATGTTCTTTGGGAACTGGGCTGACCGATCCTTTGTCCCCTTCACCGTCAGGTCAGACTACCTGAAGGTGCTGGGGATATGGTTCGGAAATGCCGGGGCGTGCACCAAAACATGGGAGGAGCGGGTAGACAAGGTACGAAAAAAGTTGGGCATGTGGGGGCAGCGATCTCTCTCCATTGTGGGTAAGAACCTGGTCATCAGGTGCGAGCCGCTCGCGTTGTTGCTCTGCGTGGCGCAGGTCTGGCCCGTACCCCACTCCTGCGCTGTGGCAGTCACCCAAGCCATTTCCTGCTTCATCTGGGGATCTAAAATGGACCGGGTCCGGATGGACACGATGTTCAAATCTCTGGACAAGGGCGGGAAAAATGTTCCCTACGTGGCCCTCATCCTGATGACCACCTTCATGTGCGGCTGCATCAAGCTGTGTGTCGACCTCCAGTACGCAAACTCCAAGTGTCACTACGTGCTGAGGTTCTATCTGTCCCCGGTGTTGTGAAGGATGGGCTTGGCCACATTGCCGCGGAACGCTCCATGCAGTTGGACCGTGCCGTACCACCTATCATTCGTAGAGCAGTTTCTGCCGGAAAACACCTTTGACCACTGGTCCATCAGGCAGTGGTCTGCACGGAATGTCCTCAAGGCCCTACGGGAAAAGGAGACTTTGGATCCTGTCGGATGGGTCCCCGAGCAGACCGTCAAAGTCATTTGGCGGAATGCCTCATCACCAGAACTTTCAAACAAGCACCAAGATGTAGCTTGGCTGGTGGTGAGAAGGGCCCTCCCCGTCAGATCGTTCATGCACACCCGACGTCTGGCCCCCGCCGCACATTGCCCCCGCGGTGGCTGTGGTGGGGAAGAGACGGTCGCCCACCTCCTCCTGGAATGTGTTTTCGCAAAGCAGGTGTGGAAAGAGATGCAGTGGTTTTTGTCGAGGTTCATCCCAAGCAGCTCTGCAACACAGTAGTCTGTGCTCTACGGGCTGTTCCCAGGGACGAACACCGAGACAAACATCAACTGCTGCTGGAGGACTATCAATTCGGTGAAAGACGCCCTTTGGTCTGCCCGAAACTTGCTGGTCTTCCAGCGCAAAGAGTTGTCCACCACCGAATGTTGCAGACTGGCACATTCCAAGGTCCAGGACTACGTGCTTCGGGACGCACTAAAGCTTGGGGCAGCCGCAGCAAAGGCTCAATGGGGAAAGACCACAGTGTAAGGTCTCCCCCACCAAGTTGAACTGAGAGGCTGGATCCATGGGAAACCCCTCGAACTGTATCGTTAATATTTTCAATTGCTGTAAATGTAAAACTGTAATTGGCATGACAGTTGTGAAACGGAAGGGTTGTGAAGAAACTCATGATAGTATAGAAGGAAACTGATCTCCCTTGCAATGTTTGTATTTTTTGGTGCTGTTTTGAACCTGTTTGGCAATGTAATTTTTACAGATTTTTATGAATAAAGTATATTTTGGAAATAAAAAAAAATATTCCTCAGAATTTAGAAGACTGAGAGGTAATCTTACTGGCACCTAAAAATCTTAAGGGATTTAACAGGGTAAATGCTGGGAGGATGTTTCCTCTGGCTGGGGAATCTAGAACTAGGGATCACTGTCTCAGTATAAATGGCTCAATCATTTCGGACTGAGAAGAGGAGAATTTTTTTTTCACTCAAAGCATTGTGAATCTTTGGATATTCTCTGCGCGCAGTGTTTATCACCGCAGCCTCACAGCTCCAGTGACCTCGGTTCCGTTCAGGGTATTGCCTGTGCGGAGTTTGCAAGTTCTCTCTGTGACGGCGTGGGTTTCCGCCGGGTGCTCCGGTTTCCACCCACAGCCAAAGACTTGCAGGTTGATAGGTAAATTGGCCATTGTAAATTGCCCCGAGTGTAGACAGGTGGTAGGAGAATGGTGGGGATGTGGTAGGGAATATGGGATGAATGTAGGATTAGTATAAATGGGTGGTTGTTGGTCGGCACAGACTCGGTGGGCTGAAGGGCCTGTTTCAGTGCTGTATCTCTCTATGACTCCAGAGCTGTGGATGCTCAATCATTGGGTATATCCAAGAGAGAGATCGATAGGTTTTTGGATACTAAGGGAATCAAGGGATCTGTGCTAGTGTGGTAACATGGAGTTGATGCAGGAGATCAGCTTTGATCTTATTGAATGGCAGAGCTATTTCGATGGGCCGAATGGCCTGCTCCTATTTTTTTATGTTAAGTTCCATTCCTCTCAGGGAATATTTCATTTTCAAAAAGAGAAATACTGCACACACTGGAAATCTAAATAACAACAGAAGATTCTGGAAACTCTCAGCAGTTCCAGCACTATCTGTGGAGAGAGGAAGGTAGGAGCAATGCTTCAGGTCTATTGAAGGGTCACAGAACTGGACCACTAACCCGAGCTTCTCTTCTCCACAGTTGTTTCCGGACTGGCTGAGTGTTTTCAGTATTTTAGGCTTTTTCTTTCTGTATTTCATCCTTTTCCCATTTGACTATTTGCTGTGAAACTTTCAGCGTTGTGCTCAATTCTTTGTGTCGTTGTGTTTTCTTTATTTGAAGTAATGCAAATAGTATCCTGAAATGAATTTGCCAAATGGTTGGGCGAATTGTTACAACCAGTTTTTGAGCAAGTTCTCCACATACACGGTGAAGGATTACTTCACATTTGTGAAGACCATACAGGACTTGCATATCGATAGCAATGCCGTGTCCATGTGCTAATTTGACATTGCTAGCCTATTCACCAATGTACCACTTCAGGAAGCCATCGATATTTGCACTGCAGTGCTATATCATGGTGATCTAGACCCGTCACCATTGTGTAAATCCGTGTTCATTGAACTTATGAACTCGGCAACTTGCACAGTTGAGTTCAGTTTTATTGACACCATGTATCGCTGGTGTTGCCATGGGATCCCCTCTCGGCCCAGCTCTCACAAACATCTTTGTTGGATTCCATGACAAACCTGTTTTCAAGGGAACGACATCTAACCTCCTACCTCTTGCATATTTCCAATATGTAGATGATACATTTGCTATATTTGAATCCGCAGCTGCATGGAATAATTTCCTTGCACAACTTCATGGGCTCCATCCTACACTCAAATTCACCTTTGGAATGGAGCAGTCAAAGAGCTCCCTTTCCTTGACGTACTAGTTGAGAAATCTGCTAAGGGGTTTTCTACCACGGTCGACCGCAAACCTACCTTCACTGGTCAATACACGCGTTGGGATTATTACAGTTCCACGCGCTATAAGATTGGTCTTATCGACAACCTCATAAATAGGGCTGAGCCATTTGCTCACCATGCAAGCTTGATGCTGAAATAGGGCGAATCAAAGACATCCTGCATTACAATGGCTACACTGATCAGATCATTTCTCACTGTATATCACACAAACCTATAAAAGGGCTGAAGGACGTCATTTTGAGCCCTGAAAAGTGCCCAGTCTCCCTCAAATTACCCTGTAAAGGTAATATATTCCCAGTATTTGAGTAACAGGTGAAGCGAGCTGTTTCCTGCTGTTACTATGCAGGGGCAACAAGTGTGGTGTTCGCCACTAACAGGATGCTGCTGTCAAGCAAAAGAGACGTCCTGCCCATCACACAAATAAGTAACGTGATGTATGAATTTCAATACCAGTGTGATGCTAGGTTTCTAGACCGTACATCCCAAAACTGGCGGATTGTATCAAATAACATGTCCCTTCCGCTGTTCGCAATGGGCCCTACCCAACCAACCCGTGCTTGCAAAACTCAAAACACAGTATCCAACATGAGATGTGATTCCACAATCGGACAACATTTGCTAAATAATTCTCAGTGTGCTAAGAATTACACACAACCAATTTAAGACTGTCAGTAGGGCTCGCAGTGTGGTGCACTGGGGTGCACTGTAAGCTACATATATTAAAACACAGGGCCCTGTTCTTTGCAGACAGAAAGAACATGCACACACATTGTGCCAGTTTCAGCTAAACAAAATAAGTGAAAGCCATTCACTGGCTCATTCCTCAGGGCAATGCCTTGACCAATCAGAGTCAAGCTGCCTGGTTTAAATTTCAAACAAAGCTGGGCTGTTATCTGTCAGTCACCATAAACTGTTGCATTCTGAATGGCAATGCCTCTACCAATCAGAGTTCACTTGCCAACCAATCAGCACTCTCTTCTCATACAGAAGAAAGTTGTTGTTTTCCCTTAAATTGGTATTCTTGTGGATTGCCCTACTGAGTGCAAGAGGAAAACAACTGGCTACCAAAGTTTGGACAACATGTCACTATTTTCATGAAATGATTGCTTTTATTTTCAATATAAAAATATAAAGCAATATGAGTGTAACATTTACAGACAAATTCTATTACCTCACATTGCCTGATTCTTTCACACTGACAGACTATGTGAACTACTGTCCCGATTTTGCAGTTCTCACTTCCAGTTAGCAAATGTCAGCAATCTGTGATACAGTGCAGTTTACAGACCAGACCGTCAATCACAACATGCAATAATTGTTCAGCTTATGTTGGTCTGGTGGGATTTAGAAATACTAGGAATTGAGATGAGCTGTTATTGTATTTAATTATTTGTTTCATGGGATGTGGACGTCGCCAGCCAGGCCAGCATTTATTGCCCATCTCTAATTGCCCATGAGAAGGTGGTGGTGAGCTTCCTTCTTGAACCATTGCAGTCCATGTGGGGTAGGTACACCGACAGTGCTATTAGGAAGGGAGTTCCAGGATTTTGACCCAGCACCAGTGAAGGAATGGCGATATATTTCCAAGTCAGGATGATGTGTAGCTTGGAGGAGAACTTTCAGGTGGTGGTGTTCCCATGCATCTGCTGCCCTTATCCTTCTAGGCGGTAGAGGATGCAGGTTTGGAAGGTGCTGCCTGAGTAGCCTTGGTGCATTGTTGCAGTGCATCATGCAGATGGTACACACTGCTGCTACTGTACGTCAGTGGTGGCGGGAGTGAATGTTATGGACTGGGTGCCAATCAAGCGTGTTGCTTTGTCCTGGATGGTGTCGAGCTTCTTGAATGCTGTTGGAGCTGCACCCATCCGGGCAAGTGGATAGTATTCCATCACACTCCAGACTTGTGCCTTGGAAATGGTGGACAGGCTTGGGGAGTCAGGAGGTGAGCTACTCACCGCATGATTCCTACCCTCTGACCAGTTCTTGTAGTCACACTATTTATAAGGCTACTCCCGTTCAGTTTCTGGTCAATGGAAACCCCCAGGAAGTTGATAGTGGGGGATTCAGCTATCGTAATGCCGTTGAATGTCAATGGGAGATGGTTAGATTCTCTCTTGTTCGAGATGGTCATTGCCTGGCACTTGTGTGGCACGAATGTTACTTGCCACTTATCAGCCCAAGCCTGGATATTGTCCAGGTCTTGCTGCATTTCTGCACAAACTTCTTCAGTATCTGAGGAGTTGCGAATGGTGCTGAACCTTGTGCAATCATCAGTGAACATCCCCACTTCTGATTTTATGACTGAAGCAAGGTCACTGATGAAGTAGCTGAAGAAGGTTGGGCCGAGGATACTCCCCTGAGGAACCCCAGCAGTGATGTCCTGGAGCTCAGATGATTGACCTCCAACAATCACAACCATCTTCCTTTGTGCTAGGTACGATTCCAACCAGTGGAGAGTTTTCCTCCTGATTCCCATTGACTCCAGTTTTGCTCTGGCTCCTCGATGCCATACTCAGTCAAATGCTACCTTGATGTCAAGGGCAGACACTCTCACCTCACCTCTTGAGTTCAGCTCTTTTGTCCTTGTTTGAACCAAGGCTGTAATGACGTCAGGAGCTGAATGGCCCTGGCGGAATCCAACTGAGCGTCACTGAACAGGTTATTGCAAAGCAAGTGCCCCGTCGATGACATCTTCCATCACTATACTGATGATTGAGAGTTGACTGATGAGGCAGAAATTGGCTCTGTTGGAATTGTCCTGCTGTTTGTGTACAGGACATACCTGGGCAATTTTCCACATTGCCGAGTAGATGCCAGTGTTGTAGCTGTACTGGAACAGCTTGGCTAGGGGTGCAGCAAGTTCTGGAGCACAGGTCTTCAGTACCATTGCCAGAATATTGCCAGGACCCGTAGCCTTTGCTGTATCCAATGCCTTCATTCATTTCTTGATATCACCTGGAGTGAATTGAATTGGCTGAAGACTGGCATCTGTGATGCTAGGGACTTCAGAAGGAGGCCGAGGTGGATAATCCACTCGGCACTTCTGGCTGAAGATTGTTTCAAATTCTTCATCCTTGTCTTTTGCACTGATGTGCTGGGCTCCTCCATCATTGAGGATGGGGATATTTGTGGAGACACCGTCTCCTGTTCGTTGTTTAATTGTCCACCACCATTCATCATTGAATGTGGCAGCGTGTAGATCTGATCCGTTGGTTGTGGGATCACTTAGCCCTGTCTATTACATGCTGCTTCTGCTGTTTGGCATGAAAGTAGTCCTGGGCTGCAGCTTCATCAGGCTGACGCCTCATTTCAAGGTATGCCTGGTGCTGCTCCTGGCATGCACTCCTGCAATCTTCATTGAATTAGGGTTGGTCCCCAGCTTGTTGGTAATGTTAGAGTGGGGGAATATGCCGGGCCATGAGGTTACATATTGTGGTTGAGTACAATTCTGCCGCTGCTGATGGTCCACAATGCTTCAGAGATGCCCAGATACGCATTGCTAGATCTGTTCAAAATCTATCCCATTCAGCACAGTGGTGGTGGCACACAACACAATGCAGGGTATCCTCAATGTGAAGACGGGACTTCATCTCCACAAGGACTGTGCAGTGGTTACTCCTACCAATACTGTCATGGACAGATGCATCTGCGGCAGGCAGATTGGTGAGGATGAGGTCAAGTATATTTTTCCCTCTTGTTAGTTCCCTCACCACCTACTGCAGACCCAGTCGAGCAGCTATGTCCTTTAGGACTCGGCCAGCATGGTCCGTAGTGGTGCTACCGAGCCACTCATGGTGATGGACATTGAAATCCCCCAGCCAGATTACATTCTGTGCCCTGTTCCACCTCAGTGCTCCCTCCAAGTGGTGATCAACATAGAGAAGTACTGACTCATCAGCTGAGGGGCGGGGAGAGGGGGTGGTTGGGAGGGGATGGTAGGTGGTAATCAGCAGGAGGTTTCCTTGTCCATGTTTGACCTGATGCCATGAGTTAGCCCAAACATTAGTTACACCGTTATGCCAAATCAGTCGGTCTGTTGCCCTGTACATATCAGTGAGAATCATTCTCAGCGCTCAGAACTCCCAGAAAAAGTAAAGTGGAAAAATATAATTTCATAACCCAAAGGCTCTTTTCAGAACCACCCACAGTCTCTGTGAAAGGACTAGTTACTGTCAGGAGGGAGTCAGAGATGGAGTTATTGTAGCAGTGGATTGATCAGTTTCTCATCTGATGAAAGGTCACTGACCTGAAAAGTTAACTCTGCTTCTCTCTCCACAGATGCTGCCAGACCTGCTGAGTATTTCCAGCATTTCTTGTTTTCATTATAGCATATAGTTCCGATTTGAAAGTTACAGAATTAACCACAATAATGTACTCTGAGATTCAAGTTAAATATCAGCCCAATATTTACACACGTTATGAGTTTGTAAGTTTCAGTATTAATTCCCATAGTGCATCCTGACATATACATTAGATATAACATAACATAAGAAATAGGAGCAGGAGTAGGCCATTCGGTCCCTCAAGCCTGCCCCGTCATTCAGTAAGATCATGGCTGTTCTATCCCAGACCTCAACTCCTCTTTCATGCCAGCTCTTCATAGCCCTCAACTCTCCAATATTTCAAAGATCTATCTACTTCCTCTTTAAATACTTTCAGTGATCTAGTCTCCACAACTGTCTGGGGTAGATAATTCCAGACATTCACTACCCTCTGAGAGAATAAATTCCTTTGCATCTCAGTTTTAAATGCGTGTCCCCTTATTCTCTAACTATGTCGCCTCGTTTGAGATTCCCCCACTAGTGGAAACATCTTCTCAACATCTACCCTGTTAATAAAAACAGGAAATGCTGGAAATACTCAGCAGGTCTGGCAGTATCTTTGAAGAGAGAAGCAGAGTTAATGTTTCAGGTCAGAGACCCTTCTTCACCCTGTTAAGCCCCCTCAGAATCTTGTACGTTTCAATAAGATCACCCCTCATTTTTCTAAACTGTAATGAATAACCTGTTTAGCCGTTCTTCATAAGTCAACCCCTTCATCCCAGGAATCAGCTGAGTGAATCTCTTTTGAGTTGCCTCCAATGCCAGTATATCCTTTCTTAAACCTAAATCTCAAGTGCGATATCAGATTGAGAGAATCTGAAAGATAGTATAACCTGAGATACAAACTGAGAATTCAGTTTAAAACTCCCCCGGATTGTGAAACTGAAAGATACAATAGCAATTTAATTTGGATAGACTGTGCTTTGGATCACATTCGAGCCCTCATACAGTATCAGACTGGAAGATACTGTAGCAATTCCATTAGTGCAGACTCAGCTCTACATTACATTATTTAAACAACCGGGAACACTTTTACACAAGACGGATCATATTTACACAACTGAGAAGATCTTTACACAACAGGGAACCATTTTACACAATAACAGAGAACATCTTTACACAACAGCGAATATAGTTACACAACAGAGAACATATTACACAGCAGGAAATATCTTTAAAAGAACACAGGGGACATCTTTACACAACAGAGAACATGATTCCATAAATCATCGGTCTTGCGCTGTCTCTTGCTGGTTTGCTCAGTACCTTTCTCTGCCTGTTCCTTTCTGGATCCTGATAATCTCTTCCTGGTTTTCTGTGTGTCTTTCTCTGTCTGTTCCTTTCTGGGTCCTCATGTTCTCTGCCTGGTTTTCTGTGTGTCTTTCTCTGCCTGCCTCATTTTCGGTGCTGTTACTCAGTGTCCTTGTGTGTCATCAGGTGGCAGGACCGTATCTCCAACACAGAGGTCCTCGAGGCGGCCAACATCCCCAGCATATGCACACTACTAAGCCAGCGGCGCCTGAGATGCCTTGACCATGTGAGCCGCGTGGAAGATGGCAGGATCCCCAAGGACACATTGTACAGCGAGCTCGTCACTGGTACCAGACCCACCGGCCGTCCATGGCTCCGCTTTGAAGACGTCTGCAAACACGACATGAAGTCCTGTGACATTGATCACAAGTCGTGGGAGTCAGTTGCCAGCGATCGCCAGAGCTGGCGGGCGACCAGAAAGGCGGGGCTAAAGTGTGGTGAATCGAAGAGACTTAGCAGTTGAGAGGAAAAAAGACAGAAGCGCAAGGAGAGAGCCAACTGTGTAACAGCCCCGACAACGAATTTTATCTGCAGCACCTGTGGAAGAGTCTGTCACTCTAGAATTGGCCTTGATCGCCACTCCAGGTGCTGCTTCACAAACCACTGACCACCTCCAGGCGCTTTCCCATTGTCTCTCGAGACAAGGAGGCCAAAGATTGTGTCATTGCGCGGTGAGGGTGTGTCCGTCAGCACATTTTACACAGCAGGAAATATCTTTAAAAGAACACAGGGGACATCTTTACACAACAGAGAACATGATTACATAAATCATTGGTCTTTCGCTGTCTCTTGCTGGTTTGCTCAGTACCTTTCTCTGTCTGTTCCTTTTTGGATCCTGATAATATCTTCCTGATTTTCTGTGTGTCTTTCTCTGCCTGCCTCATTGTCGGTGCTGTTACTCAGTGTCCTTGTGTCATTGTGCAGTGAGGGTGAGTCCGTCAGCACGTGTGTTGCTGAGTCCGGGATTCTAGAGAAATCCGACTACAATCCTATTTTTATAAAAACATTGGGGAAAAGAACATATTTCACTAATGGGCAGCTAAAATCTAAAACAGCAGTTCGCAGAGTGGCGCAGCAGAAGCGTGCTGGGCCCATAACCCAGATGTCGATGGATGGAAACCATTCTCTGCTATTTATGCTTCGTAATAATACAAACCGTTCACTTTCAAAACATCAAGTGTTTACCCATAATAACAAGATGCTTCCAAAGGCACTCTATTGCGATGAGCTTTTTCCTTCCAGTGAACACATCAATCAGTAACAAATCACTTTTGCTCACACGAACACAAGCTGCAAACACGGACCAGCTGAGTCTCTCACACTTTGTCAACCCCTTCCTGCAGAGCCTCCTTTCCACCACCAGATGGTGATGTTGGCCACAATAAAACCAGGACAAATGGTCACAGTGAGGAGACGGTCAGGAACAGAAAATAAAACAATAACAGGGGAAACCTTTACGCAACAACAGGGTACATCTTTACACAACAGAAAACATATTTACACAACAGGAAATACCTTTAGACAACAGGGAGAATACAATCATACAAATGCCTTGTTTCTCCATCTCAGTCTCGTTGTCTATCTCTCTCTATCTGTCCCTCACTTTTGCTTCCTCACAGTCTGTTGGTTTTCTGTGTGTTTTTCTCTCTGTCCCGTTGTCGATGGTGTTACTCAGCGTCCTTGTAACATTGTGTAGCCAGGCTGAGCCTCCCAACGCATGTGTTGCTGTAATAAAAACAGAAAATGCTGGAAATGCTCAGTTGGTCTGGCAGCATCTGTGGAGAAAGAAACAGTTAACAGTTCAGGTCTGTTTCGTCAGCTCACATTAACTTTGTTTCTTTCTACACAGATGCCGCCAGACCTGCTGACTATTTCAAGCATTTTCTGTTTATGTTTCAGATTTCCAGCATCTGCAGTATTTTGCTTTTGTACGTGTGTTGCTATGTCTGGGACGGTTTGAGTGCAATGCTATTGTTTTATAAACAGCGTTGAAACAAACATTTTTCTCGCTAATACAAGGCATTAATACACAGCTGGATATAAACAGCAGCCTGCAGCAAAGGGCGCAGTGGAAGTTTATTAACACAAATAATTCACCAACACAATATTTACTGCTATCCTCAATCACACCACGCTTCATCTTGACACGTTTTACTCTTTATTTTTTACATCAACGTCTTGCTTCCAATGAACACTTCAATTTGGAACACAGCTTCCAAATCACCTTTATTCACAAACCCGAACACACACCAGCCCAGACTTTCCCCTTTCTGTCAACCCATTCCTGCATCACTGCCTCTCCACCAACAGTTGTTGCTAGAATCATACAATCATAGAATGGCTACAGCACAGAAGGAGGCCATTCGGCCTGTCGAACCCGTGCTGGCTCTCTGTTAGAGCAACTCACCTCGTCTCACTCCCCAGTCAGTTCAATTTCAGAGGTGGGAAAACTTCTCGAAAGAATAATTCGGGACAAAATTAATAGTCCCATGGATAAATGTGGGTTAATTCAAGAAAGCCAGCATGGATTTCTTAAGGGAAAATCATGTTTAACTGTCCTGCTGGAGTTTTTGGATGAGGAAACAGAGAGGGATGATGAGGGCAATGCTGTTGATGTGGTGTACATGGACTTTCAAAAGGTCTGGCAGCATCTGAAAGTTCACTGACCTGAATCATTAACTCTGTTTCTCTCTCCACAGATGCTGCCAGATCTGCTGAGTATTTCCAGCACTTTTTATTTATATTTCAGATTTATAGCATCTGCAGTATTTTGCTTTTATTGACTTTCAAAAGGAGTTTGATACAATGCAACACAACAGACTTGTGAGCAAAGTTATAACTCCTGGAATAAAAAGGACAGTCGTAACATGGATATGGAATTGGCTGAGTGACAGGAAACAAAGAGTAGTGAGCAATGGATGTTCTTCGGGCTAGAGGAAGGTTTGTAGTGGAGTTCCCCAGGAGTCAGTGTTGGGACGCTTGCCTTTCCTGATGTATATTAATACCTTGGTGTTCAGGGCAGAATTTCAAAGTTTATGGATGATACAAAAATTGGAAGCATTGTGAACTGGCAGAGAAGGTTCGAGGGACCATGTGGCTACTCCTCATGTTCTTCCCAGTGTCCAGGATGAAGTGCGACATGACACGGATTTCCAGATGGTCAAAACAATCAGGGGAAAGCAAACGCAATGGGCATCCTTCAGGAAAACATCACATTTAAAGTGAGAAACTAATCATAAGGCATGAGCAGGGATTGAACCAGTGATCTTCAGTTTACGAGACTGACGTCTTATCACTTGGCCACCATGCCTTTTGTTAATGAACATCTGAGGCTCCAGAGGAGGATTTGTGATTCTTTTTCAATTTGGTTGAAACAACATCGAGAAACATGCACAGAAATGAAGAGGGATTGTGGAATGGGTAACAGATCAGCCTCATTTACATCATCAGCATCATGAAATCTTCATTCAGACGTTCCATTCCCATCCTCAGCTTTTCTCACATCTGTACAATCATATAAGAGTGGACATTGGGTTGTAACTGGGCAGATTATATAAATAGACTATCTGCGTCATCACAGGAAGTGACTTAATATAATCTGGACGGCACCTCATGGAGAGTTGTGGATGAAACATTCAATGCAAGGTGTGCAGAGTAAACTCAGGTTATTTTAACCGTCAGACTCTTATAAATTGTTGACAGATATCAGAATATTATATGGGGGCCACAGTAAACCAAAGTGAAGATGGAGAAATCTTTGCCTGTACCTTTGAAAAGGTCACTGGACTGAACCAAGCCGAGGAGTGGCCCAGATGGTTCCAGAGGTTTGCAAGGTATCGTAGTGCATCGGGTCTCGTGCAGAAGCCAGACATGGAACAGGTCAGTACGCTATTGTCTGCAATGGAGGGAGTGTGTATGCAACATCCTCATGAAGAACAGAAGGCTAAGTGTGAAGAAGTTATTAAGGCACTCAAGACCTATTGAAAAATACGTCATCGTGGAGCCAAAGTTAAAACGCTGCGTTTGCTGACAACGCAACCACCAGGTGACGCTGTACTAGCACATGCGCAAATGCAGCCTCTTCCACTGAAATGTCACTGTCTGTGACATTCAGGCAGCTGCCAGGATTAAATATGGAGCTACTCAATTTCTCACAGAAAACAACTTCGACCCAAAAATCCCCTCAAAGGTTGCCATCGCCGCCTCCGTCCCACCCCCAGCAGTCCCCCGCTCCTTCTTGTGCATTCACCAGTTATATAGTACCAAGTCATCTTAATTCACCTGAAGTGAATTACTTTCGGAGCAGTGACTGTCATTTCAAAAGCAAATATGGCACATATCTACACAATGGACATGTTTTGGTTGATACTCGGAGAACGTTGCACTGTTTGAAGTCTCATCAGAAGGACAGCACCTCTGACAGTGCTGCACACCCTCTGTAATTCAGTGAGGTTTCATAGAGTCAGAGAGTTATACAGCACAGAAACAGGCCCTTCGGCCATCAGGTCCGTGCCAGCCATCAAGTACCTATCTATTCTAATTCCATTTTCCAGCACGTGGCCGTAGCCTTGTATTTTGTGGCGTTTTGAGTGCTCATCCAGATACTTCTTAAATGTTGTGAGGGTTCCTGCCTCTCCCACTCCTTGAGGCAATGTGTTCCAGATTCCAACCACCCTCGAGATGAAACATTTTTTCCTCAAATCCCCTCTAAACAGCGCCATCCCATTCTCCGGTCGATCATTCCCCGCTTCCCCCCATCCCACTCTCTGACTGCTCACTCCCCGCTTCGCCCACCACCACCCCCATCCTGCTCTCTGGCCGCTCACACTCCAGGCCATGGGCTCTGCCGCTTCCCTCCTCTCGGCCACTCGCTCCAACATTGCCCCATCACCCCTCGAGGCTCGCCTTGCTTTATCGGGTGGTGCGGTGAAGAATGATCGAATGTTGGAGCGAGAGGCCGAGAGGAGGGAAGCAGCATGACTTCGAGCTAGTGTCTGGAGGGACGTGGGGGGGAAGCGGGGCGTGAGTGGACGGAGAGAGGGCAGAGCGGGGGTGGGGGTGTATCAAGCGGCCGGAGGGCGGGGGAGCGGGGGAGCGAGGAGCGGGCAGTGAGCGGCCTGGAGTGAGTGGCTGAGAGGGCGTGGAGAGTTTTCCCGCGCATGTGCCACTTCGTCCTGGAAGACGTAGGCTGAGCATGCGCAGCATCTCAGAGCGCAGGAGACTGTTTGTGCATGTGCGCAGCTTGGAGCGCTCTGATGACGTCGGCTGGCTGCTGCATTGTCAGAGATCACTTTGAATTTAATAAGCGTTCAAAACAGAAAGGGGAGAGTATTCATTCATTTATCAATGACTTGTACAATCTCACGGAGGATTGTGAATAGCGCAACTTAAGGGAAGAGCTGAATGGAGACAGGATTGTGTTCAGGGCATTAGACAACACCCTTTCAGATCATCTGCAGTCCAGGGCTGATCTCACATTAACGAAAGAGTTTCAATTGAGCAGACAAACAGAGGTTAGAAAGTTTAACCAATCCGTTGTTCGAGGGGACAGGGAGAGTCTGATCTCGAGAGTTGCAGACTCAATTGAATTTGTTCAGAAAACAAAAGGAAATATTAGGGGTAAAAGACAAGAAAGACGGGAAGAGCATCTCGTGGTAGCTGCAACCAATTGCAGTAGGTGTGGCCGAGAGAGACACAAGTGGGAAAACTGCCTCGCCAAAGAAGCTGAGTGTTTTTCCTGCAGAAAGATGGGACACTTTCAGTCAGTGTGTGGCAGTAAAATACCAGCGCTGAATGTAATTAAAGGGAAATCCCCAGAGAGCAAAAACAGTAATGAAGTACAGGATATCTAAAGTGTGGAAATACATTTTTTCAGTGAAATCCAGGAAATAAAGTGAGAGTTGCTGGACGGCAGAAATTCTGAAATATTTTAAGGCTTTGGTAGATAGATTCTTGATAAACAAGGGGATGAAAGGTTATCGGGGGCAGGTGGGAATGTGGAGTTGAGGTTACAATCAGATTAGCCATGATCTTATTGAATGGTGGAGCAGGCTCGAGGGGCCAAGTGGTCTACTCCTGCTCCTAATTGGTATGTTTGCATGTAAGAAAACATGTTCTCGATACAATGAGAACGATCATTTGTTTGGAAATGGATTTGAACCCCCTTTTATCAAAAGGTTATAGAGCTTTAATTTTTCTACAATTAACAGGCAAATCCTTGTGGAGTTGAGATTGACAGAAACAATGGGCTGGATTCTATAGAGCCCTCGACGTCGAGATCTGTGGCGGGGGTGGGGTGGGAGCCGCCTGAAGATGGCCCCGGATGAGGCCCGCCACGGACATCAACGCCGGCAGGGCCTGGCTCGATATTGCCGGCGACGGCGAGGCCTTGTGGGGGACACCCCACCGCTCGTCAACGGGACCACAAACCTGCTTTCATTATTATCCCATCACTTCCTGATATCCAGCTGCGATCTTCAGCCCAGTGCCCGGCACTGCCGTGCCTTCGGAGCCCCATCCGGGGAAATGAGGTGCAACACTGGTGGGGAGGGGGGAGAAGTTAAATTTCTCAGTGTGGGGGTGGGGGGATGGAGTCAAATTAATGTCATGGGTGTAGGGGATGGTGGGAAGGGTTATAGTTTACAGTTTGTGCAATTTTGGGCGGAAGGTCAGATGGTAAAGGTAGGTTTTGGGAGGGAAAGGGCAAATAATTAATTTAACTGTTATTGGGGGGATGGGAGAGACGCAAAAGCAATGTATTTATTTCATTTCATTTAATCTTCCTTTAAATATTTTCCAGTGGGACTAACAGCCTTTAAAAATGGCTGACACTCCAGTCCAGTACGAAGGCAGTGCTGCACTATCAGAAACGCTGTTTTTCAGGTGAGACAGAAAACTGAGGATCCCTCTGCCCTCTCAGTCGGATGTGAAAGGTACCATGGCACTATTTCAGAGAATAGAAGGGGAATTATTTCTGGGATGCTGGTCATTGTTTAACCCTGAATCAACATCACTTAAAAACAGATTATCTGGTTCTTATCACATTGTTGTTTCTGGGAGCTTGCTGTGCACACATTGGCCACCATGTTTCCTACATGACTCCAGTGACTACACTTGGAAAGTCCTTCATTGGCTGTAAAAGGCTTTGCAACGTCCTGTGGTCGTGAAATGCAAGTCTTGCTTTTTCCATTGTTATCAGTGTCATTGTGATCAAAAGATCGGATTCGTGAACACAAAATTTAAATCAATTTCGATTAAAATAATGTAAAAGCATCTATATTCTTGCACTGTACTTAATAATCTCCATCTTCCTATCCTTACAGAGTGTAATGTCGTCGACCCTGAAATTGATTCCAGAATCTCATAGAATCTTAGACTCATAGAAAGTTTAAGGCACAGAAAGAGGCCACTTGGCCCATCGTGTCTGTTCCGCAAACAATTTCAGCCCTGTTCTGATGAAAGGTCACAGATCTAAAACGTTAACTCTGTTTCTCTCTCCACAGATGCTGCCAGACCTGCTGAGTATTTCCAGCATTTTCTGTTTTTACTTCAGATTTCCAGCATCTGCAGTATTTTGCTTCTGTGTTAATTTGAAAGTTAAAACTGACCCACCTGTCTACAATTCACACTGGGGTCTCCCATGAAATGATTCTGTATAATATTGATATAATGAATACATATTCTGACACAGAGCTTCCCGTGGGAATTGGGGTTCTGAAAACCAGCAGACTTGCAGGAATTTCCACTGGGAGCACAAATGCACAAAATCTACCTTTTATATATCGATTCATTTTAATTGTCCTTCTGGAAAATTATTTTGAAACAATTTAAACATCAACCCACAGCTCCATGACTGGGTCAATTATGAGGTCATCCTCTGACAGGTCATGTGACAGCTGGAGCCACAAGACATCAGAACCAAATTTGTGACTGGATTAAAACCCGGAAGCCTGTCAAAATGGCTTTTCAAATAAAGCTGTTGTTGTTTGAAAACACAGCAGGTAAACTTTCTGCCTGACCATGAGGGGAGCTAGGGAGAAATTTGCAAAACTCAATCCTTCAACAAAATAGTTCAAAAATCATTAATATCGAAATCATGTGAGGATCTATATGCAGTAGAGAAACAAGCAGAATAAAGAAAGTACAGAGGAGAGCTGAAAAAGGAAATGAGATCAGCAAGAGAATGTATGAGAAAAGATTAGCGAGTCACATAACTGGGAACTCTGAATTCTTTTACCAACATATGGACAGTCAATGAAAGGGTGGCTAATTTAGGAGATCCTGTGGAGGCAGAGGGTGTGGCTGAGATACTAATTAAGTATCACAAAATAAGCGGATGCTGCAAATGTCACAGTAAAGGATGAGGAAGTGAAGAAATTGGACAGGATGAAAATAGATAAAGAGGAGACAATTACAAGGTTGGCAGCACTCACAGTAGAAAAGTCACCCAGTTTGATTGGGCTGCATCCTGGGTTGCTGAGGGAAGTAAGGGTGGAAATATCAGAGACTCGAACCACAATCTTTCAATCCATTGTAATGACTAACAAGGTCAAGAAAGCTATTTTATAATTAACACATGACCAAATGAGCCATTTTGTGTTCAGTACTAATGTGCCGTGCAGAGGACACTATTTGTGCTTAAACATTAGCACAACATGGGAATAAACAGTTACCGATTGTAAGCTCTCACTCAATTGGTGTAGAGTATGATCGCCAGGAGTTACTTCTGGCAGTGGGAGAGATCTTAATGTCTCATTGGATAGCGACCACCCACTCAGTTAACTGCTGTCCTGCCACGACCTACTTGCTTCAATGGTTACTTGGAGCTTAGAGAGTCATCTCTCAACAGGCGGATCGATAATCAATACACCAAGAAAAACAAGCTCAACAAAGAAGACACCAGTCCTTCGCATCACAAGCTGGAATCTAAGGACCATGTGTCCTGGCCTTACTGACAACTTTCTGCAGGTTGATGACACACACAAGACAGCTGTGATAGACAAATAACTCACAAGGCTCAATGTGGACATTGCTGTGCTGCAAGAAACTAGACTCGTTCAAAGTGGATCCCTCAAAGAGAAACACTACACTTTCTTCTGGCAGGGGAAAGCCCAAGAGCCAACTCGTGAGCATGGAGTGGGTTTCACAGGAAAATACACGCCACCTGAGATGAGTGAACCACCCACAGTAGGCTCAGAGAGACTTCTTACTCTTCACTTGTCAATAAGCGTGGGCCCAGTTAATCTCATGTGCATCTATGTCCTGACACTCACCTCCACCCCAGATGTCAATGATCAATTCTATGTGACTCTTGACACTGCCATCAGTAGAATTCCCAGCACTGAGGGACTGTACCTTCTTGGAGACTTCAACGCAAGCTTGGGTACTGACTACAGCTTGGCCAACGAGCAAAGGGCACAAGGGGATTTCCAAGATGAATGAAAATGGACAGAGGTTGCTGGAGCTATGCTGTCACCATGAACTCTGTGTGATGAACAGCTACTTCCAGGTCAAGCTGTGCCACAGGGTGTCCTGGAGCCATCCAAGATCTCGCCACTGGCACCAGCTAGACCTTATCATCACCAGACATACCACCCTCAGCAGTGTCCTCATCACTCGCAGCTATTACAGCGCTGACTGTGACACTGACCACTCCCTGGTGTGTAACAAGGTCAGGCTTCAGCCAAGGAAGCTTCATCCATCCATGAAGAAAGCTCGTCTTCTGATCAACACTTGCCGAACCACTGATCCAGAAAGGACCCAGGAGTTCCTCAACATCCTCAATCAGGCTCTTTCAGACAACAATGCTCAAGGCCTCAGTGCAATGTCAAAGTGGAATCATCTGTTATCAAGCAGATGGAAAGGTGAGTAGAGCATTACCTTAAACTCTACATAACAGAGAATATTGTCATTGAAGTGGCTCTCAGCGCCATTCCAGACTTCCCTGTCATGGAGGAGCTGGACAATGACCCCACCATAGTAGAGCTCAATAAGGCCATTGACCGTCTTGCCAGTGGTAAAGCCCCGGGAAATGATGTTATTCCACCTGGAATCATCAAAAGTGGAAAAGCGGCTCTGCTGCAGCATCACCATGAACTTCTGTGTCTCTGTTGGAAGGAAAGATCTGCACCTCAAAACATGCATGATGCAAACATTGTCACCTTGTACAACAATAAGGGGGAATCGCAGGGACTGCAGCAATTACCGAGGCATCTCCTTGCTAAGTATTGTGGGGAAGGTCTTTGCTCACATTGCTCTGACCAGATTGCAGACCCTGGCATCACACATCTATCCTGAGTCTCAGTGCAGCTTCAGATCTGGTAGATCGACAGTCGACATGATTTGCTCACTTCGGCAGTTACAGGAGAAGTACTGTGAACAGTGCAGACCACTCTACATTGTCTTTACATATGAACATACGAATTAGGAGGAGGAGTGGGCCGCTCGTCCCTTCGAGCCTGCTTCAGCATTCAATAAGCTCATGGCTAAACTGATTACTTCACATTTCCATCTCCCTCCGATAACCTTTCACCCCCTTGCAGATAAAGAATCTATCCATCTCTCCCTTAAAAATATTCAAAGACTCTGCTTGCACCGCCTTTTGAGGAAGAAAATTCCAAAGACTCACGACCCTCTGAGGGGGAAAATTGCTCCTCATCTCTGTCTTAAATGGATGACCCCTTATTTTTAAACAGTGACCCCCTAGCTCTAGATTCTCCCACAAGGGGAAACATCCTTTCCACATCCACCCTGTCAAAACCCCTCAGGATCTTGTATGTTTCAATCATGTCGCCTCTTTCTCTTCTAAACTCTAGTGGATACAAACCTAGCCTGTCCAATCTTTCCTCGTAAGACAGCCCGCCCATTCCATGTATTAGTCTAGTAAACCTTCTCTGTACTACCTCAATGTATTTACATCCTTCCATAAATAAGGAGACCAGTACTGTACTCAGTACTGCAGAAGAGGTCTCACCAATGCCCTATATAGCTGAAGCATAACCTCGCTAATATTGTATTCAATTCCCCTGGCGATAAATGATAACATTCTACTGGCTTTCCTAATTACGTGCTGTACCTGCAGACTAATCTTTTGCGATTCGTGCACTAGGACACCCAGATCCCTCTGCATCTCAGATCTCTGCAATCTCTCACCGTTTAGATAATATGCTTTTTTATTCTTCCTGCCATAGTGGACAATTTCCCACTTTCCCACATTATACTCCATTTGCCAGGTCTTTGCCCATTCATTTAACCTATCTATATCCCTTTGTAGCCCCCTTATGTCCTCTTCACAACCTACTTTCCTCCCTATCTTTGTCATCAGAAAATTTAGCAACCATACTTTTGGTCCCTTCATCAAAGTCATTTCGAGAATTGTAGAATGTTGAGGCCCCAGCACAGATCCTTGTGACACACCACTCGTTACTTCTTGCCAACCAGAAAATGACCCATTTATGTTGACTCTCTATTTCCTGTCAGCTAGCCAATCTTCTATCCATGCCAATATGTTACCCCCGACACCATGAGCTTTTATTTTCTGCAATAACCTTTGATATGGCACCTTATTCTTCTGGAAATCGAAGTACAATACATCCACCGGTACCCCTTTATCCACAGCACATATAACTCCCTCAAAGAACTCCAATAAATTGGTTAAACATGGTTTCCCTTTCACAAAACCATGTGCCTCTGCCTGGTTACCTTAATTTTTTCTAAATGCCCTGCTATAACATCTTCATTAATCGCTCCTAACATTTTCCCGAAGACAGATGTAAAGCTAACTGGCCTGTCGTTTCCTCCTTTCTGTCTCCCTCCCTTTTTGAATAAATGAATTACATTCGCTACTTTCCAATCTAACAGAACCTTCCCGAAGCGAGGGAATTTTGGAAAATTAAAGCCAGCGCATCAACTATCTCACTAGCCACTTCAGGACCTGGCGACTTGTCAGCCCGCAGCTCCAACAATTTGTTTAGTACCACTTCCCTGGTGATTGTAATTTTCTTGAGTTCCTCCCTCCCTTCCATTTCCTGACTTACAGCGAATACTGGGATGTTATTTGTATCCTCAATAGTAAAGACCAATCCAAAGTATCTGTTCAATTCATCTGCCATCTCTTAATTATCCATTATTAATTCCCCAGACACACTGTCCATAGGACCAACACTCACTTTGTTAACTCTTTTCTTTTTAAAATATCTATCGAAACTCTTACTAGCTGTCTTTCTATTGCGCGCTCGCTTTCTCTCGTACTCTAATTTTACTTTCCTTATCAATCTTTCAGTCATTCTTTGCTGTTTTTTATGTTCTGTCCAGTCTTCTGACCTGCCTCCCATCTTTGCACAATTATAGGCTTTTTCTTTAAGTTTGATAGTATCTTTAACTGTTTTTGTTCACCACGGATGGTGAGTCCCACCTTTGGAATTTTTCTTTCTCGTTGAAATGTATCTATTCTGTGTATTCTGAAATTTTCCTTAAATGTCTGCCACTGAATCTCTATTGACTTATCCCTTAACCTAATTTGCCAGTTCACTTTAGCTAGCTCTGCTTTCATGTCCCTTTCATTACCCTTATTTCAGTTTAAAATACCAGTCTGGGACCCACTCTCCTCTCCCTCAAACTGAATGTAAAATTCAATCATATTATGATCGCTACTACTTTGGGGCACCTTCACTATGAGGTCATTAATTAATCCTATCTCGTTGCACAATGCCAGGTCTAGTAGAGCCTGCTCTGTGGTTGGCTCCAGAATTTATTTTTCCAAGAAATTATCCCAAAAACATTCTATGTACTCCTCATCCAGGCTACCTCTGCCCATCAGAATTTTCCAGTCTATATGGAGATCAAAATCCCCCATAATTATTGCTGTACTTTTCTGACAGGCTAGCATTATTTCTTTTTTTATACCCCATCGTACAGTGTGATTAATGATAGGTGGCCTGTACACCATTCCCACAAGTGACTTCTTGCCTGTATTATTTCTCATCTCAACCCAAACTGCTTCTACATCCTGATCTCCAGAACTCAAGTCATCCCTCTCTATTGCGCTAATACCATCATTAATTAACAGAGCTACCCCGCCACCTTTTCCAAGCTTCCTGTCCTTCCTAAATCCCATGTAACCTCCAATATTCACATCCCAATCTATGTCGCCCTGCAGCCATGTCTCTGTAATGACTATCAGATCGTACTTATTTATTCTATTTGTGCTCTCAGTTCATCTGTTTTGTTTCGAATGCTCCATGCATTCAGATACGGAACATTTAGTTTTGTCCTTTTATTCTTTTTGTCACCTCTAGCCTTATCTGTTGATTTACTCTTTGATTTGTATGCTCTGTCCCTTCCTGTCACAGTCTGTTTATCATTTCCCATATTTATACCTTTCTCTCTTGCCTTGTCTCTCCTCCTTGATTCACCAGATCTACCCAATTTTGATCCCTTGCCCCCACTCTTCAGTTTCAAACTGTCTCGACTTCCCTCGTTATGTGGCTCGCTGGAACACCGGTCCCAGCACGGTTCAGGTGCAGACCGTCCCAATGGTACAGCCATCTCTTTCCCCAGTACTGGTGCCAATGCCCCACGAACCAGAACCCACTACTACCACACCAGTCTTTGAGCCACGCATTAATTTTTCTAATCTTATTTGTCCTATGCCAATTTGCACATGGCTCAGGTAATAATCCAGAGATGATGACCTTTGAGGTTCTCCTACTTAATTTGCTGCCTCGTTCCTCATACTGACTATGCAGAACCTCTATCCTTGTCCTGCCTATGTCGTTGGTACCGACATGGACCACGACAACTGGCTCCTCCCCCTCCCATTGTATGTTTCTCTCCAGCCCTGAGCAGACGTCCTGAATCCTGGCACCGGCAGGCAACACAGCCGTCTGGACTCTTGCTCTTTGCTGCAGAGAACAGAGTCAATCCACCTTACTATGCTGTCTCCTACTACCACGACATTCCTTTTTTCTCACTCTTTGAGCCGCAAACTTTTTTATTAATTTTTTTTTTACCAGGTGGATGCATGGAGTGGACGGGGCAAGCCCCTGTTCCATTTCCCTGTCCCAAAAATCAATTTAATATTTGATCCCCAGATGGGGGACGCATCAGATATTAAACTGATAAGAACAGATATATTTTATTTTTATTTCCAAAATATACTTTATTCATAAAAATCTGCAAAAATTACATTGCCAGACAGTTTCAAACAGCACCAAAAAATACAAACATTGCAAGGGAGATCAGTTTCCTTCAATACGATCATGAGTTTCTTCACAACCCTTCCATTTCACTCTTGTAATGCCAATTACAGTTTCATATTTACAGTAAATGAAAATATCAACGATACAGTTCGAGGGGTTTCCCATGGATCCAGCCCCTCAGTTCAGCTTCGTGGGGGGACCTTACACTGTAGTCTTTCCCCATTGAGCCTTTGCTGCGGCTGCCCCAAGCTTTAGTGCCTGCCTCAGCACGGAGTCCTGGACCTTGGAATGTGCCAGTCTGCAACATTCAGTGGTGGACAAGTCTTTGCACTGGACGACCAGCACGTTTCGGGCAGACCAAAGGGCGTCTTTCGCCGAATTGATAGTCCTCCAGCAGCAGTTGATGTTTGTCTCGGTGTGCGTCCCTGGGAACTGCCCGTAGAGCACAGACTCCTGTGTTACAGAGCTGCTTGGGATGAACCTTGACAAAAACCACTGCATCTCTTTCCACACCTGCTTTGCAAAGACACATTCCAGGAGGAGGTGGGCGACCGTTTCTTCCCCACCACAGCCAACATGGGGGCACTGTGCGGATGGGGCGAGACTTCGGGTGGGCATGAAGGATCTGACGGGAAGGGCCCTTCTCACCACAAGCCAAGCTACATCTTGGTGCTTGTTTGAAAGTTCTGCTGATGAGGCATTCCGCCAAATGACTTTGACGGTCTGCTCGGGGAACCATCTGACAGGATCCACCATCTCCTTTTCCCGTAGGGCCTTGAGGACATTCCGTGCAGACCACTGCCTGACGGACCAGTGGTCAAAGGTGTTTTCCCGCAGAAACTGCTCCACGAAGGATAGGTGGTACGGCATGGCCCAACTGCATGAAGCGTTCCGCGGCAATGTGGCCAAGCCCATCCTTCGCAACACCGGGCACAGATAGAACCTCAGCACGTAGTGACACTTGGAGTTTGCGTACTGGAGGTCTACACACAGCTTGATGCAGCCGCACACGAAGGTGGTCTTCAGGATGAGGGCCACGTTGGGTACATTTTTCCCGCCCTTGTCCAGAGATTTGAACATCGTGTCCCTCCGGACCCTGTCCATTTTAGATCCCCAGATGAAGCGGAAAATGGCTCGGATGACTGCCACGGCGCAGGAGTGGGGTATGGGCCTGACCTGCGCCACGTACAGCAACAACGTGAGCGCCTCGCACCTGATGACCAGGTTCTTACCCACAATGGAGAGAGATCGCTGCCCCCACATGCCCAACTTTTGTCGTACCTTGGCTACTCGCTCCTCCCATGTTTTGGTGCACGCCCCGGCCCTTCCGAACCATATCCCCCGCACCTTCAGGTAATATGACCTGACGATGAAGGGGACAAAGGATCGGTCAGCCCAGTTCCCAAAGAACATGGCCTCGCTCTTGCCGTGGTTAACTTTGGCTCCCGAGGTCAGTTCGAACTGGTCGCAGATGCTCATCAGTCTGTGCACCACAGCGGATTCGAGCAGAAGACCGCGACGTCATCCATGTACAGGGAGGTTTTAACCTGAGTGCCTCCGCTGCCTGAGATTGTCACCCCTCCGATGCTCGCATCCTTCCTAATAGACTCAGCAAAGGGTTCAATACAGCAGACAAACAAGACCGAGGAGAGAGGACAGCCCTGTCTGACTCCAGATTTGATTGGGAAACTTTCCGATTGCCACCCGTTGATAGAAACTGCGCTACTGATGTTTGTGCAGAGTAGTTGGATCCAATTGCAGATTCACTCCCAAAACCCCATTTTGGAAAGCACGTCCATCATATAGGTGTGCGATATCCTTTCAAAAGCCTTCTCCTGGTCCAGGCTGATGAGGCAGGTGTCCACCCTCCTGTCCCGTGCGCAGGCGATCGAATCACTGAGTAGCGCGAGACTATCAGAGATCTTCCTGCCGGGTACAGTACAGGTCTGATCGGGGTGAATCACCAACTCCAGAGCAGACTTGACTCGTCTGGCTATGACTTTGGACAGAATCTTGTGATCAACATTAAGCAGTGAGATGGGCCGCCAATTTCTGATTTCTGCCCTCTCCCCCTTCTGCTTGTAAATGAGGGTGATGATGCCTTTCCTCATGGATTCTGACATGCTGCCGGCCAGGAGCATAGTCTCGTATACTTCCAGCTGGTCCGGGCCGACCCAGTCCCACAGGGCCGAGTACAACTCGACCGGGAAGCCGTCGCTCCCGGGTGTTTTACTCGTCTCGAAGGACTCGACGGCCTTTGTCAGCTCGTCCAGAGTTAGCGGCTTGTCCAATCTCTCCCTCCTGCTGTCATCGAAGACCTCTGTGATAGATGACAGGAAGGACTGGGATCTTCTGCTGTCTGTTTGCTTCACGTCATACAGCCCAGCAGAAAAGGATTTGCTGATCCTTAGTATGTCGGACTGCGAAGACGTTACCAAGCCATCTTCTTCCTTCAGGCTGCTGATAACAGAGCTCTTTCTGTGTACCTTTTGGAAGAAGTAACGCGAGCACGTCTCATCCTGCTCGATGGAGCGGACTCTGGACCGGAAGATGATCTTGGAAGCCTCCTTGGCAAAGAGCGAGGCCTGCTGGCTCTTCACCTCTTGGAAGTCCTCTTTGACCTCGAGCCCCATTGACTGCAAAAGGAGTAGATTTTGCATAATTTTCTGGAGTCGGGACATTTCCCTCTGTCTCTCTCTCGCCCTCTGAACACCTTTGTGGATGAAGAACCTCTTGATGTTCTCCTTGATCGCGTCCCACCAGTGAACTGGAGACTCAAAGAGGGGTTTCACGGTCCTCCAACCTTTGTAATCAATTTTGAGTTCCTCAACGTTCTCTGGGGTCAGCAGTGCAGCATTGAGCTTCCACGTCCCTCTGCCAACCCGCTGGTCGTCCTGTCAGTGACAGTCGGCCAGTAAGAGGACGGCTTGACGTCGGTGGATCCCACTGTGACAGCACGGGACACAAACAGGAAGTCAATCCTGGAACGGGCAGACCCGTCCGATCTTGACCATGTGTATCTGCGCTGCGCTCCGTCTGCAGGCTTACTGAAGACGTCGTGCAGTTTGGCATCTTTAAGTGTTTCTATTAGGAATCTGGACGTAGCGTCCAGTTTGCTGTCGTCACTGTCGTATCGTCCAGCCGCATCGATGATGCAGTTGAAGTCACCGCCTAGGATGACCGGCCTGGACGTCGCCAGCAGCAGTGGGAGCTGCTGGAAAACGGTCAGCCGCTCGCTGCGTTGTACCGGGGCGTACACGTTGATCAACCGGAGCGGAGCGTTGTTGTACATCACGTCTGCTACGATGAGGCGACCGCCCACCACCTGCTTAACTTCGGAGATTGTGAAGTTACCTCCCCGCAGCAGAATACCCAGGCCGGCGGAGCGGCAATCATTACCCCCCAACCAGATCGATGGCCCGTGGGACCACCACCGCGACCACTGCCTGTAGGTGCTGAGGTGTGGTATTCCACACTCCTGCAGAAACAGTAGGTCAGCTTTGACCTTGGCAAGGTAATCCAAGGTTGAAACACATCGCGTAGTGGATTTAATGCTCCGCACATTAATGGATGCAATTCTTACACCCATTGTTTTCTAAAAATTAGTTTTTGCTTCCCATACCATTTGTCCTCGCTCGTCCCAGTCCTTCGGGATGTTCTGCATACACATCGTGTGCGCAAGCAGTTTCACGTTGGTTGGGCTCAGAAACCCCTTCCTGATTTTTTCATGCAGGCTCTTTGAGCCTTAAACACTTTTTTTAATTTCCAAAATATACTTTATTCATAAAAATCTGTAAAAATTACATTGCCAAACAGTTTCCAAACAGCACCAAAAAATACAAACATCGCAAGGGAGATCAGTTTCCTTCAATACTGTCATGAGTTTCTTCCCAACCCTTCCGTTTCACCATTGTCATGTCAATTACAGTTTTACATTTACAGCAATTGAGAATAACACTTACTGCAGATGTGCTTGCCCTGGATCACACTGGCATCCAGGAGCTCCCACATGCTGCAACTGTGACACATCACCTGTCCTGTCATCCTGAACGCGTTTCAATTAATTACTTAATTATTTTATTCAATTGTTTATTTTATTAAGCTTACTACTAGTTTGTTTACTATTTTAAACATTCGGACGAAAATGGACCTTAATCACTTGCCAGATCCTCATCAAACATGCAGCTTCTTCCAAACCAATCAACTACCTGCTTGCCTGTGATGTCATAGCTTACCAGATCCTCACCAAACAGCTCCTTCCACTGCACCGAAGCAAGAACCAAATCCTGTCAACTCACCCCAGCGGCTCTCTGTTTCCCTGCTCTCACTCTCCATTGTGATGTCACTCCTGCTGTGCTCCTCTCTGTCTTGCTCTGTCTCTGAGTCGGTGCTTTTGACACACTTGTTTACTCTCTGTTCCGTCATGCTCTTCTGTCTCTGGTCCAAAATCCTGTCTCAGGTGGGATTTGAGCCCACAACCTTTGAATGCTTTATTTTATCATTATTTAGAATTCCAACACGCTATCCATTGCGCCACAGAGCCACACAGACGTCGATGAACATCACCAAGGCCTTTGATCTTGTCAGCAGAGACGGACTCTTCAAACTGCGATGGAAACTCGGCTACCCTCCTTCACTCTTGGGCATCATCTCTTCTTTCCACGAGAACATGCACAGTTCCATCCGTTCCAATGGAGCAACATCAGACACTTTCAAGATCAGCAGTGGGGTAAAGCAGGGCTGCACGCTGGCGTCACCTCTCTTAGGAACAGAGGAACATAGGAGAAGGCCATTCAGCCCGTCGAACCTGTTCTGCCATTCAATTCGATCATGGCTGGTCATCTACCTCAACGCCCCTTTCCCGTGCTATCCCCATATCCCTTGATGTCATGAGTATCAAGATTTCTAACAATTTCTGTCTTGAACATGCTCAATGATTGAACCGCCACAGCTCTCTGGGGCAGAGAATTCCAATGATTCACCACCGTCTGAGTGTAGAAATTCAACTCTATCTCAGTTTTAAATGGCCTACTCCTTATTCTGAGACTTGGTCCCCTGACTTTAGACTCACCAACCAGGGCAAACATCCCATCTACGTCCACACTGTCACGCCCTGTAAGAATTTTATCAGTTTCAATGAGATCACCTCTCATTCTTCGAAACTTTAAGGAATATCGGCCCAGCTTCCTCATAAGACAATCCCACCATCCCAGGGATTAGTCTGCTGACCCTCTGTTTCACTCTCTCTATGGCAAGCATATCCTTCCTGTTGGAGAAATTTTCTTAGCTTTGCTAATTATTACTTACTTTGTAGAAGCAGAAAAGCAGGAGACAGCTTGTAGCTAATCTAACCACAACCAACGGTCATAAATTGTAGACAGAGCAGCTAACCACAATCAGACGTTACGGTCAGATACGGTGTCTGGAGTGGGCATTGAATTAAGGAACTAGCTTGTTATTGTTGAAACTGATGTTTTGCTGACCTCGGACCCTGCATGGTGCACCGTTACGTAGGCAGTCTTGTGGGTGCTTATCTTATTGTGAAATTGTTAGCTCCAACTTTTTTATACTATATAAGTCCACGGCGATCTGTAGCTCTTTGGGAGTAGTGCTGGACCGCATTTAGGTAAGGTGTTATTTCCCTTGATATCATGCAATAAAGTGTTTGTTCTCAACGTCTGAGTCCGGAGAATTTGTTCAACAATTGGGCACAATCTGGATTTTCTCCAACACTTGATTAGATGAGGAGACCAAACTATACACAATACTCCAGCGCGGTTTCACCAAGGCTCTATACAATTGCAACAAGACATCTTTACTCACGTACTCAAGACCCCTCGACCCTCGTGTGAAGGCCAACATACTATTTGCCTTCCTAATTGATTGCTGCGCCTGCACAAGAGCTTTTAGTGTCTCAGGAACAAGGACACCCAGGTCCCTTTGGACACCAACACTTCCCAAACTCTCACCATTTAAGAAATACTCTGCCTTTCTGTTTATTCCACCAAAGTGGATAACTTCACACTTATTCACATTTTTTTCCATCTGCCATGTTCTTTCCCATTCACTTAGCCTCTCCAGGTTCCCTGAAATCCTCTCTGCATCCTTCTCACAGCTCACACTTCACCGAGCTTTGTGTCATCTGCAAACTTGGAAATATTACATTTAATCCCTACATCCAAATCATTTATTTCGGTTGTTAACAGCTGTGGCTCCAACACTGATCCTTGCAGTACCCCAATTGTAATAGCCTGCCATCCTGAGGAGGACCCGTTATTCCTGCTCTCTGTTTTCGGTCTGTTAAACAATTCTCAATCCATCCCAGTATATTATCCCCAATCCTATGTGCTCTAATTTTGTTTACTCACCTCCTGTGTGGGACATTACCAAAGCATCCACTGGTTCTCCTTTATCTGTTCTACAGGTAACATCCTCAAAAAACTCAACAGGTTTTTTCAAACCTGTTTACTTTTAATAAATCCATGTTGACTCTGCCCAATCATATCATTATTTTCTAACTGTCTAGCTATCACATCCTTTAAAATTGGTGCATTCTTCTCCATGCTGCTATTGAACACTTTCAGTGACTCAGATGGGGGTGTTCATCTGGATATCAGAGCTGACGACAAGCAGTTCATCTTGGCAAGACTCCACTTGGACGCAGAGTCTTGGACGGTGAGACTCCACTTTCCATCAACATTGACAACATCACTTTGGAGGTTGTCAACAGCTTCACATCCCTTGGATCAACAATCACCAGCAATCTGTCGCTTGATACTGAAATCAGCACCAGGATTGCCAATGCTGCAGCTGTCATGTCAAAGTTGAGAAGACGGGTTTGAACCGACAGCAAACTGACCGAAAATACAAAGCTCCGCGTGTACCAGGCTTGTGTTCTCAGCACCCTCCTTTATAGGAGAGAATCATCAACAACTTATACAAGCCAAGAAAAGCAGCTGAACAGCTTCCACCTCCACTGCGTCAGATGGATATTGGGCATCTCCTGGCAGGACAGAGTGCTGAATGAGGAAGTACACCAGCGTGCAGGGATCCGCAGCATGTTTGCCCTCTTGAGTCAGAGGCGGCTCTGTTGACTGGGCCAAATGAATGACAGTCACATTGCCAAATACATGCTCTGTGGTGAGCTTGCTGTCAGCACGAGACTAACAGGTCAGGGAAAAAATCAAGTCATTTGGAGAGGTTTGAGTTAATTAAGGAGAGTGGGCATGGATTTATAAATGGAAGTTCATGCTTGATGAATCTAACTGCATTTTTTGATAAACTATCTGAGAACGTTGATGAAGGGAATGCAGTGGATGTTGTTTATATGGATTTTACAAAAGCATTTTATAAAGTACCACATAAAAGGGTGGTTCATGGATTAGGAGGGTCAGTGTCCATTTGGATGGTAAATTGGTTTAAGGACAGAAAACAGCGAGTCATATTAAATGTTTCTTGGTCAGACCGGAGGATAGTCGACAGTGGTGTTCCCCAAGGGTCAGTGCTAGAACCACTGTTTTTTTTAATGCAGATTAATGACTTGGATCTTGGAAAATGAACTGCCTGAAACAGGATAGTTATCAGCTAGTAGGATGGGCAGACAGGTGGCAGATGGAATTTAATAGTGACAAGTGTGAGGTGATGCATTTTAGCAGAAGGAATAGGAAGAGGCAATATATACTTAATAGCACAGTTCTGAAGAGTGTGCTGGAATAGAGGGACCTGGAGTACATGTCCATCATTCTTTGAAGTTGGCAAGACATTTTGCGAGAGTGATTAGCAAAGCATGTGGGATCTTGGGCTTTGTAAATAGAGACATTGAGTCCAAAAGCAGGGTTGTTATGCTGAACTCTGGTTTGGCCCCAACTGGACTGTTGTGTCCAGTTCTGCTCACCAATCTTTAGAAAGGATGTGCGGATTCTTAAGAGGATGCAGAGGAGATTTACCAGAATAGTTCCAGGGATGGAGGTTTTTAGTTTCAAGGTTAGGTTCGAAAAACAGGGTTTTTTCTGCCTGTATCAAAGGAGATTGAGGGGAGAATTGATAGAGGTGTCGAAGGCTATGACAGTTTTAGATAAGTTGGCAAGGAAAAATTGTTCCCATTAACTATTGGTACAAGGACTAGGGGATTCAGATTGAAGGTTTTGGACAAGAGATGCAGGGGGAATGTGCGGAAGAACTTTTTTACACAGTGGTTGGTAATGGTCTGTTACTCGCTGCCCCCGAGGGCGGAGGAAGTGGAGACAATCGTTGGTTACAAAAGGAATTTCGATGGGCATTTGAAGGAAATACATTTATAGGGCTAGGGGGATCGAGCAGACGAGTGGGACTGACTGGATCGCTCCATGGAGAGCTGGCCTGTACTCGATGGGGCAAATGGCCTCCTTCTATCCCACAAATGACCCAATGACTCGATGAGTCTATGTCACTCTCAGAATCAAGACAACAGAGTGACAGATTTAACACAACATTATAACATATGTTTGGTTTGACAAATTCAATAATAACTCGTCTCCACTCCTAGTATTTCTAAATCCCACACATTCACTATAATGTGAACAATTGTTTCCTGTTGTGTCTCTCTCAAATTTGTAAACTTCACGATATTGGAGTGAGGTGACATCTACTGGCGGGAAGCAAGAACTGCAATCAAGCAGCAGAAACTCCACAGTCTGTCAGGGTTCAAGAAACATTGCAATATGAGCAAAGAATGAAGGGGTTTGATCGGGTTGATGGAAACATGATTCCACTTGTGGTATCGTATGAAGCAAGGGCCGGAAATATAAAATTGTCGTTAATAAAAGAAATGAGGAATTCATGAAAAATGCATTTGCTTAGAGAATGGTAACAGACATATACAGCACTTATATAGGCCCTTTGGCCCACTGAGTCTGCACTGACCATCAAACACCCATTTATACTAATCCTATGTTAACCTAGAATTCCCTACCACATCCCCACATTTCTCCGATCACCTACCCTTGGGCCAATCTACAACAGTCAATTTATCTATCAATCCGCAAGTCTTTCGTTGTGGGAGAAAACCAGAGGACCTGGTGGAAGCCCACATAAACAACTTGCAAACTCCACACAGGCAGTATACAGAACTGAATCGGGGTCATTGAGATTGTGAAGCGACAGTGCTCACCACTGCACCACCCTTAGAATGTGGATCGAGTAAAAAGTGAGATTGGATGGACAGAAGCAGTCTGAAAAGATGGCTCAAACAAAAGGTGAAAACCCTGAAATGTTAACTCTGTTTCTCTCTCCACAGATGCTGTCAGAGTTGCTGAGTATTTCCAGCACATTCTGTTTTTATTTCAGCTTTGCAGGATATTGTTTTGATCTGAAAAAAATGCATGATCGGCTGTGGGTGCCAGTGAAATTCCACAGGAGCGAATAAAAACCATGCCAACGGCGGCTTGTTGGTCCAGGGGTATGATTCTCGCTTTGGGTACATAAATGATTAATATGTGAGAGGTCCTAGGTTCAAAGCCCAGACCAGCCCTTCTCTGTTGCCATTTTTAGTTTTGGTCATCGATTGCTTTCAGCCTTCCAGAAAGCGGAATCGATTTCCAAACTGAGCCTGCTTGAGGACCGGGGAACTGGATTCAAAGAGCTTGTCGACAAAATTGAAATGAACAAAATATACAGATTGTCAAGTGGGAATATAAGGTTGCAACAGTAACTAAAGGTCCGCTCGGGTCGGCAAATGAAACCCGACCCAAGCCTGACAGCACCACATCCGACCTGGTCCGAGTCCTTTCATTTTTTCCCGTGCCCGAACTGACCACCAGAATGTTCATTTAAACTTGCTTCCGTTTTTCACTTTTTAAGCTTGTGCAGGTAAGGCAACAAAAACTGTAACTGGACTTGAAAGGTTGTTTAAATGGACATTAAGATTAGAGCTACGTACCGGAAGTGATGAGCTGAAGATTGTTACCATAGAAGTTAGTGATTGTTAGGTCACTGGTTGAAGAGAAAGTCATGGAGTTGTGCCCAGTCAGGTTGTCCCACACTGCACTGATTAAAATATTGCCCGAAGGGGAGAAAATATCATTTTACATTCCCTAGACTCCTGCTTTTCAGGTTGAAATACTTTCTGCAAGTTTATCCAGAGAGCAGCTGAGATGCAGAGACCAGGAAGTTCTTGAGTGATTAATTATTATAAAATATACATTCTTATATTAAAGAGATTGTGCTCTACCTTCGATGGAATCGCTCACTGCAGACTAGTGCAGAGTGTTTCCCACCTTGACGTCCTGGCTGTCACTGGATCTTGAGTCCAGGCCTCTGGATTACTGGTCCAGTAATCTTTGAAATTTCTCCCTTGATCTCATATTTTAATCTGGTAAGTCAGATTTTACAAAAAAAAATTAAATGATTTAAGACCGCTTCATGTTCATCAGTGCCAAATGAATCAAGAAATTCAAATATATTCAAAATTATATATCAACTATTAAATACTAATGCCCAGCTTTGAATACAAAAAATGCCTCTAATTGTGTTCTGGTCTGGAATGGAATTCTTCAGTGTTTCTGTTTAGCTTGGATTGACTCATCGATTTTCTTGTTTTTCACTTTGTCGATGCCTTTGAATAATTGTGGATTCTTCTTCAGGGTGTCTTCTTTCACCAGGTAGTTCTGACCTCTGATGATGTTGATCGTAATCAGCTTCAATTTGCTGTTAGTTTTGGAAGTGAGCAGATTTCCTTTGCTTTAGTTCACAACATGGAACTTAGTCTGACGTGTGGACCCATGGGAGGATTTGAAAGCTGCCCTTGCATTGGAGCATACAGTTGCATCCATCGAAACAGAGGTACAGTAGAACTGACATATTCACTTCAGTCTGTCGATCATGGGACTTTTAATCTCAGGGTTGTGAGTTTGAGCGCCATTTAGTTTTTCCATTTTTTAGGCTGCATTAGCAGAGAGTACAAGGAGTGTTTGAAATGAAATTCAACAACAGTATGAGAAACGCTCTCTTTCATTCGGGACTCTTAACTCTCTGCAGCATCTCGCTGTGAAAGATTGAACTTTATCTCATTTTTTTTTTCAGCTGGGAGTCAGTGCGGCTCAGTGGGACTTCTGGCTGTCTCCCACCTCACAATCCATCAGTGCTGAGAAAGCAATGGGAAATGTTACTCATGGCTGAGTAAGCAGAGGACACCTATTTCAGGCGAATGGGAAAATAACCAAAGGCAACATAAGGAAAAACCTTTTTTATGCAGCAAATGGTTAAGATCTGATATGTACTGCCTGAGAGTGTGACGGAGGAAGATTCAACCATAGCTTTCAAAAGGATATATGATAATTATCTGAATGGAAAAAAAAATCAGGTTTTCATGGAATACATGAGGATGTGGCATGAGCTGAGTTGCTTGTGCAGAGAGGCAGCACAAGCACGATGAGCTGAATCCCTCCTTTTGTGCTGTAAGTATTCTGTGATCTATGATTCTATACAAAGTGAAACCAACACTCACGTATGAGAAACTGACAGGTACAGTGTAAACCCCACACCAACAAACCAGCAAATGCCAGGGACAGAGTAAAACCAACAGTCCTAGACAAGAAACTGACAGATACTGTGTGAAACCCAAAAATCACTTATCAGGATTTGGCAGTGAATGTGTAAAAACCTCTTCAATATCCATACTGCAAGGTACAAAGAACATTAGGTACAAACCCAGGCTCATACTTCGAAGACAGAGAGACAAAGAGCAAAACACAGACTCACCTACAAGAGGCTGACAAGTACAGAGAATAAAACAGAGGGGGTGCAGATTAAAAACACATGCATGTAACGGTTACTGATAGGGATAGAATCAAACCCTTTCTCACACATGACACGAAAATTGGTGGTGTCATAAATAGTGAGGAGGAAAGCCTTCGATTACAGTCCAATATAGATCGTCCGAGGCAGAGAATATAAGAGCAGGGAGGTTATGACGGAGCTGTATAAAATGCTAGTTAGGCCACAGCTGGAGTACTGTGTACTGTTCTGGGCACCACAATATAGGAAGGATGTGATTGCACTGGAGAGGGTGCAGAAGAGATTCACCAGGATGTTGCCTGGGCTGGAGCATTTCAGCTATGAAGAGAGACTGAAAAGGCTAGCGTTGTTTTCCTTAGAGCAGAGAAGGCTGAGGGGAGATAAGATTGAGGTTTACAACATTATGAGGGGCATTTATGGGTTCGATGGGAAGAAACATTTTACCTTAGCGGAGGGGTCAATAACCAGGTGGCATAGATTTAAGGTAAGGGGCAGGAGGTTTATATGGGATTTGAGGAAAAAAAATTTACCCAGAGGGTGGTTGGAATCTGGAACGCACTCCCTGAAGAGGTGGTAGAGGCCGGAACCCTCACAACATTTAAGAAGTATTTAGATGAGCACTTGAAATGCTATAGCATACAAGGCTACAGGCCAAATACTGGAAAATGGGATTAGAATAGTTAGGTGCTTGATGACCATCACAGACACAATGGGCCGAAGGGCCTGTTTCTGTGCTGTATAACTCTATGACTCCATATCAGAAACTGATAGATCTGGACAAAAGCTGGTGTTCACATACAAGTTGTTGAAAGATATGTGGTGAAACTCACTTTTTTTTAATTTCCAAAATATACTTTATTCATAAAAATCTGTGAAAATTACATTCCCAAACAGTTTAAAACAGCATCAAGTCAAAGAATACAAACAGTGCAAAGGTGATCAGCTACCTTCTGTACAATCATGAGTTGCCTCACAACCCTTCCATTTCATTGTCATGCCATATACATTTTTACATTTGCAGCACACAAAATTTATCCGATACAGTTCGAGGGATTTCCCATGGATCCAGCCCCTCAGTTCAGCTTGGTGGGGGGACCTTACACTGTGGTCTTTCCCATTGAGCCTTTGCTGCGGCTGCCCCAAGCTTTGGTGCGTCCCTCAGCACGTTGTCCTGGACCTTGGAATGTGCCAGTCTGCAACATTCGGTGGTGGACAACTCTTTTCGCTGGAAGACCAGCAAGTTTCGGGCAGACCAAAGGGCGTCTTTCACCGAATTGATAGTCCTCCAGCAGCAGTTGATGTTTTTCTCGGTGTGCATCCCTGGGAATAGCCCGTAGAGCACAGACTCCTGTGTTACAGAGCTGCTTGGGATGAACATCGACAAAAACCATTGCATCTCTTTCCACAAAGTTAATTCACATAGCAATAGCAGAAACAGTCACAAACCAAAAACTGAAACATACAGAGTAAAAACCCACATTCTCACACCAGAAATTCACGGCTACAAAGTGAAGCTGACTCTCTCCTCCCAGGCACTGACAGGTACAAAAGAAAACACGCACTAACATACCAGGAAATGAAATGTAGGAAATAAAACCTGATTATCATGTCAGAGATTGGCACTAATGACGGTTGTGATGCCCAGAATGCTCTGCGCTCCAGAATTTGCCTTGTCTCTGATCAGGAGCAGGCGCGGTAGTGGCTGAGCTCCATCTGGAGCGGACTATTCACAAAGTGCAGGGAGACCGCGCCCGTAGCGGGTGCACACAGCTGGAGCAGGGCGTCAAGGCCACAATAGGATGGAACAATCCCGTTTGTGTCCCTGTGGGTGGCGGTGAAGCTTTTCCCTGTGAGGCTTCCCGAAACTTCCCGCCAGCAAGGTCAATTGGTCAGAGAGCGTCTGTAAATGGATAGGAATTGGGGATTGGGCAGGGAGCGTCTCCAAATGAATAAGATTTGGGGACTGGGCAAGGGGCGTCTGTAAATGGATAAGAATTGGGGATTTGGCAGGGAGCGTTTTTTTATCCGTTCGTGGGATGTGGGCGTCGCTGGCTCGATCTCAGCTGCAGTAATGTGTCCAGTTCTGGGCACCAGGTTTCAGAAAGGACATCAAAGCTTTTGAGACAGTTCGGAAGAAATTTACGAGAATGATACCAGAGATGAGGGGTTTCAGTTCTCTGGACAGGGTGGTGAAGCTGGGATTGTTGGCCAAAAATGTCAAGGGGAGGTGAGGAGAGATCTTTTTGCCCAGTAACTGATTCGGATTTGGAATGAATTGTCTGACAGGGTGCTGGAAACAGATTCAATTATAACTTTCATAAAGGAATTGGACAAATATTTCAAAGTGAATTTCTCCAGGACTATGGGGAAATAGGCAGGGGGTTGGACTAATTGCATCATTTTTTTCACAGATTCAGCACAGGCACAAAAGACCGATTGGCCTCCTTCTGTGCTGTATGATTCTATGAAATAGTGACAGTCAGGGCAAGTCTGCAGAAGAAGGAGAAATGGAGACAGGTCAGGGAGAGCACATCACCAAAACTGGGAGATACTACATTGGACAGGGAGGGTCGGAGGGGGAGAGAGCACGTACATAGTCAGAATCAGCACCTTCAGGGGAAGAGAGAGAGAGGAACCAGTGAGTGTAGAACTGAACCCAGCCAGAATCAACCTGCTGAAACACCAGTGAGTTTACACTGGGGAGAGATCATTCACCTGCTCCGTGTGTGGGAAGGGATTCACTCAGTCATCCAACCTCACTGAACATCAACTTGTTCACACTGATCAGAGACCTTTTCAATGTCCTGACTGTGAGAAGAGCTTTAAAAGCAGTAATGATCTGCTGAAACACCAACACACTCACTCTGGGGAGAGGCCGTTCCCCTGCCATGTGTGTGGGAAGGGATTCACTCAGTCATCCAATCTGCTGCAACATCAGCAAGTTCACATGTAACTGCAGGGGTTGGATTCTGCTGTTGTTGCTGCTATTCATCACTTTCAGAGACAAAGTTGGGTCTTACTTTAAAACCAGTGTAGTCCAGAGCAAAAGAGTCTTCTTAATGTTGAGATAAATCGGAGAAGAAACCGGGAAGTGGCGGCGAGGATGGGGGAGGTGCTGCACCATCACTTTAACGGTGCACCCTCCCTCCCCCGGGTCCTTGCTGCACGCCCGCCAGGCCTGGCGGCTCTGATTGGGGTCCTGAGAGCCCCTGAGACTCGATGCAGCTGAGGCTGCGCTCGCCCCCGCTCAGCTCTGTTGTGATATTTAAAATACAAAAGGCCTGTTGGACTGAGAGCTGATCTGGAATTTAGAAAGCAGCATTACTGGAGGCTCATTGCTGCTCAGCACAATCTCAACCCCCGCTCCTGGAATTGTTGATTCTACACCCTGTAGTTCAGTTCTTCACTGAACTAGAGGGGGAGATGTGTGAGCAGAAAAACAGAGCAAATTAAAAAACACAGCTGGACAGATGTGCAACAGGTCAATCCACTGTTACAATAACTCCATCACTGACTCCCTCCTGACAGTAACCAGCCCTTTCACAGAGACTGTGGGTGGCTCTGAAAAGAGCCTTTGGTTTATTAGATGTCATTTCGGCCGCTTTACTTTTTCTGGGAGCTCTGAGCGCTGGTTTTCTTGGGCAGCAGCAAGGCCTGGATATGAGGCAGCACCCCGCCCAGAGCGATGGTCACGTCTCCCAGCAGCTTGATGAGCTTCTCGTTGTTGCGGACGGCCAGCTGCAGGTGTCTGGGGATGATGCGGGTCTTCTTGTTGTCCCGGGCCGCGTTCCCGGCCAGCTCGAGGATTTCAGCGTTCAGATACTCGAGCACAGCAGCCAGATAGACCGGGGCTCCAGCACCCACACGCTCAGCATAGTTGTCCTTTCTCAGGAGCCTGTGATCATGGCCCACCAGGAACTGCAGTCCAGCCCGGGATGAGCGAGACTTGGCCTTGGACCGAGCTTTCCTGCCTGTCTTTCCTCTTCCAGACATTTCCACAATCGCACAAATACTTTCACAAAGAATGGATAATTTCTCAGCTTTTGTCTGAAGAATGAAGCAGTTAGTATGACCGAGTGATCGAAGGGGCTGTGTTCAGGTCGTAGTGTTTTCTGGAAGCGTGTGTTCAAATCCCACTTCTGCCAAGTTGTGTTTTGACTGAACTGGAGGGATTTGGGAGCAGTGGTGAAGGGAGAACATGGAAGAATATTGGCAAGTAAAATGAAAATGGACCCAAAGATGTTTCTTCAATACATTCGAGCAAGAGGCAACGAAAGAAAGAGGAGTGCACAGAAAAGACCAAAAAATCACAGTGATTTTTGACATCTTGCCAGGACTGAGTGGCACGTGCACGGGATGATGTCATTTTGCAGCGCCAACGTCATCACATTTCCGCAACAAATCCATCTTCGTGCATGCTTGATAAAGCGTCATTGGGTATCTAACCACCCCATCCCCCCACCACTTGGCTGGAGGAAGTGGCTGAATGGGAGATTTTGAAGCTGTAGCTCTCCCCCCTCGGCAACTCACTCCAGGCCTCGAAGAATCCCCCACTCAGCCGCTCGCTGCAGACCTCGATGCTTCCCCAGCCCCCCCACTCCCCTGGCCAGTTGTTCCTCGCTTCGCACCACCCCACTCTCTGGCCACTCGCTCCAGGCCGGGCCGCTTCCCTCCTCTCAGCCACTCACTCCTACGTCGCCCCGTTACCCCTTGCGGACCTCCTGCTTCTACAGGTGGCGCCTGGTGAAGAAATTTGGGAGCGAGTGTCACGGCCAGAGCTAGCAGCTGTGGGCTGGGCTGGGACAGGGTGGCGGGGTGGGGGAGCAGAGAGCGAACAGCCAGAGTGCGGAATTTCGCCAGTCGGGAGGAGGGGGAGAAAGCGAGTTGCAGAGGGGTGAGAGCGGTCAGTGGGGTGGGAGCTAGTCGCTGCGTTCGGGTGAAGTCAGTCCTGGTCAGTTATATAAACAAATCACAATAACGAATTGGCAGCACATTTTATCCTCTGCCCGATTTTCCTTTCCATCGATCGGGGTGCTAATTCACTATCTTCCAATGGAAATTCAATCATAAAATTCCTTTTGTATTTAATAGGATTACTGAAATGTTAAATGGATCTGAGCATTACAGTTAGTATTCGCAAATGCACTGGAGTGAATTAGCACCCCAATCGATGGAAAGGAAAATCGGGGAAAGTATAAAATGTGCTGCCAATTCGTTATTGAGATTCGTTGAGTAATTCGATTCTGCCCAACACTGAAATTGGCGGCTTTTTTGAATTCAAACTTTCTGCCAGGACGACAATTGAAGCCAATGATTTGCTGTATTTTCTAATTCGAGGCTCAGCAATTGGTTAAGACATGCGAATGGGAAGAGGGTGACCAATCAGAAGTGAGCGCGGGCTCAAACTGCGGGAATTCCAGGTCCCTGAATGATTGAGCTGAAACGGATCAGTTTCACAAACACTGTCAGTTTCATTGCAGGAAACACCGTCTCGGGAGAAATAACATCACAAGTGGGTCTGGTTCCAGTGATGGCTACTGCAAAACTGCCGGATTCCCTCATTTCAGCGAAATCATTTTGAAATTCTACGAAAACAATGAGTGATTCTGGAGGAGTTTAGTTTTAGTTCAGAGATACAGCACTGAAACAGGCCCTTTGACCCACCAACTCGGTGCCGACAATCAACCACCCATTTTATACTAATCCTACACTAATTCCATATTCCTACCACATCTCCACCTGTCCCTTCATTTTTTCCCTGCCACCTACCTATACTAGGGGCAATTTCTAATGGCCAATTTACCTATCAACCTGCAAAGTCTTTGGCATGTGGGAGGCAACCCGGAAGAAACCCACGCAGACACAGGGAGAACTTGTAAACTCGACACAGGCAGTACCTAGAAATGAACCCACGTTGCTGAAGCGGTGAGGCTGCGGTGCCAACCACTGCGCCACTGTGCCGCACGAGTGATGTGGCTTTTCACTGACGGCATGTGTCGACGGGGGACATAACGAACTGCAGAGCCTCGGGCACTGTTTCCACAGCCCGTTTAGAAAATCAAATCCACTGCACATCCTTGCTGCAACTGAAATGTCAAATTTGGGGATTCTAGTTTTGTATCTCGAACACAGCACAGATTTATTCCAGACAGTTCTAAACAGCCTATCCCAGCTCCCATTTCTCGGTCACTGCTCTCTCTGTGAGGCGGTGGGTGGCTCTTCGAAGAGCCTTTGTTTGTTTGCTGGAAAGGTTCGAATTGTTCAGCCGCTGAAGTCGTAGAGAGTGCGGCCCTGCCGTTTCAGAGCGTACACCACATCCATGGCAGTGACCTTCTTGCGCTTGGCGTGTTCAGTGCAGGTGACCGCATCCCTGATCACATTCACCAGGAAAACCTTCAACACCCCGCGAGTCTCCTCATAGATCAAACCCGAGATCCGCTTGACCCCGCCATGGTGAGCCAGGCGGCGGATTGCTGGTTTGGTGATGCCCTGGATATGATCAGTGAGCACTTTGCGGTGCCGCTTTGATCCGCCTTTGCCCAGTCCTTTCCCTCCTTTACCTCTGCCAGACTTTCTTTTATTAACTTCCAAAATATACTTTATTCATAAAAATCTGTAAAAAAAAAATACATTACAAAACAGTTCCAAAAAGCACCAAGGCAAACAATACAAAGAGTGCAAAGGAGATCAGTTTCCTTCAATACAGGAGTGAGTTGCCTCACAACCCTTCCATTTCATTGTCATGCCATGTACATTTTACAGCAAACAAATATTTTATGGCTACAGTTCAAGGGGTTTCCCATGGATCCAGCTCCTCAGTTCAGCTTGGTGAGGGGACCTTACACAGAGGTCTTTCCCCATTGAACCTTTGCTGCGGCTGCCCCAAGTTTTAGTGCGTCCCTCAGCACGTAGTCCTGGACCTTGGAATGTGTCAGTCTGCAACATTCGGTCATGGACAACTCTTTGCACTGGAAGACCAGCAAGTTTCGGGCAGACCAAAGAGCGTCTTTCAACGAATTGATAGTTTATCTCGGTGTGCGTCCCTGGGAACAGCCCATCGAGCACAGACTCCTGTGTTACAGAGCTGCTTGGGATGAACCTCGACAAGAACCACTGCATCTCTTTCCACACCTGCTTTGCAAAGACACATTCCAGAAAGAGGTGGGCAACATCTCTTTTCCACCACAGCCACCTCGATGGCCGCGTGTGGATGGGGTGAGACTTCAGGTGTGCAGGAAGGATCTGACGGGGAGGGCTCTTCTCATCATCAGCCAGGCTACACCTTGGTGCTTGTTTGAAAGTTCTGGTGATGAGGCATTCTGCCAAATGACTTTGGACTTCTGCTCAGGGGACCATCCGACAGGATCCACCATCTCCTTTTCCCGTCGTGCCTTGAGGATATTCCGTGCAGACCACTGCCTGATGGATTGGTGGTCAAAGGTGTTTTTCCACAGAAACTTTTCCATGAAGGATAGGTAGGATGGCACAGTCCAACTGGATGGAGCATTCCGCAGCAATATGACCAGTCCCATCCTTTGCAACACCGGGGACAGATAGAACCTCAGCACGAAGTGACTCTTGAAGTTTGCAAACTGGGGATCCACACACAGCTTGATGCAGCCGCACACAAAGGTAGCCATAAGGATGAGGGCGACGTTGGGTACATTTTTCCCGCCCTTATCCAGAGTTTTGAACATCGTGTCCCTCTGGACTCGGACCATTTTGGATCCCCAGATGAAGCGGGAAATGGCTCAGGTGATCGCCACAGCGCAGGAATGCGGTATGGGCCAGACCTGCACCACATACAGCAATGTGAGCGCCTCGCACCTGATGACCAGGTTCTTACCCATAATGGAGAGAGATCGCTGCTCAGCTTATGTTGTACCCTGGCTACTCGTTCCTTCCAGGTTTTGGTGCACGTCCCAGCCCTTCCAAACCATATCCCCAGCACCTTCAGGTAGTCTGACCGAACGGTGAAGGGGACAAAGGATCGGTCAGCCGAGTTCCCAAAGAACATGGCCTCGCTCTTGCCGTGTTTAACATTGGCACCCAAGGCCAGTTCGAGCTGGTCGCAGGTGCTCATCAGTCTGTGCACAGACAGTGGATCCGTGCATAAAACGGCGACGTCATCCATGTACAGGGAGGTTTTAACCTGAGTGCCTCCGCTGCCTGGGATTGTCAAACCTCTGATGCTCGCATTCTTCCCAATAGACTCAGCAAAGGGTTCAATACTGCAAACAAACAAGACAGGGGAGAGAAGACAGCCCTGCCTGACTCCAGATTGGATCGGGAAACTTTCTGATTCCCACCCATTGATTGAGACTGCACTACTGATGTTTGTGTAGAGTAGTTTGATCCAATTGCAGATTCCCTCCCCAAACCCCATTTTGGAATGCACATCCATCATGTAAGTGTGCGATATCCTGTCAAAAGCCTTCTCCTGGTCCAGGCTGATGAGGCAGGTATCCACCCTCCTGTCCCGTACATCGGTGATCATATCCCTGAGTAGCGCAAAGCTATCAGAGATTGTCCTGCCTGGTATAGTATCGGTCTGATCAGGGTGAATCACCAACTCCAGAGCAGACTTGAATCGACTGGCTATGACTTTTGACAGAATCTTGCAGACAGCATTAAGCAGAAATTGGGCCACCAATTTCTGATTTCTGTCCTCTCCCCCTTCCGCTTGTGATGAGGGTGATGATGCCTTTCCTCATGGATTCTCACATGCTGCCAGCCTGGAGCATACTCTTGTTTACTGCCAGACATGTTGATTCTTGCCTCAAATCAGTTCACAATAAAAGAGACTGATTCCGTCAGGCTCCTTTTTATGCAGGCCACCCGGACCTGGCTGAGAAAGGAAGAGTGAGAGCAGGGAGGGGAGGAGACAAGAGTGAAGATTAAACAGAGAGCTAGTTGGAGGAGACACCCAGAGTGACAGACAGAGAGAGAACGGCCCTCATCTTTCAGCTCCACCTCCAGTTTCCTCCGGGCTGCCAATTTCAAACCCTTTATCAACAGTAGAACTGAAACCCAGCTCTCCACACAAACCCTTCCAGACTCGGCCTTCATAGTCAAGGCTTTCCAGAAAGCCGGAGCTTTTAAATATGGTCCCGATGCAATTAACACTCAGTAATATTCCCACCAAAACACAGTCTATTCCATAACAAGAAACCTCCTCAGTAATATCAACATTTCCACACACATCCGCTTCCAGCAGTTTACAGCACCTTACTGCAGCTGTTTGGGGAATCTCCTGTGTTAAGATTGGAGTTGGAAAGCGGCCTTTACCCGGCAGTGTTATTGTCTCACACTGAATCTGCTAGACATCCTGTTCTCTTTATTGCGAGAGAGAAAGCACGGATTTAGGAAATGTTCATTTGAAATGATCTCTATTGAGAACGAGCCCGGCCGTGGGACAGGTATTCCAGTGCAAAGAGCTGTCCATGACCGAGTGTTGCAGACTGGCACATTGCAACGTCCAAGACTATGTGCTGTGGGACGGCATTAAAGCTTGGGGAAGCCACCAGGGAGTCTCAATGGGGAAAGGCTGCAGTCTGAGGCCCTAGTCGGCCATAGTGCAGTGAGGGGCTGGAACCCGTGTAAAACCCCTCGGGCTGTTTGCACCAGAGAATGTTTGATGTGTAATGTAAATACTGTAAATATAACCTGTGCAGGCAGGGATAGTGAGATACATCATGTACATTATTGAAGGAAACTGATCTGTATTGTACCTTATGTAATATAAAATTTGATCTGCTTTGCAATGTAATTGCACAAATTATATGAATAAATTACATTTTGTGCAAAAGAAAGCAGCTTTCCTGTCAACACGCACCTTGTCTCAGGGCACAACTTTCCTGTGATCTTGTCATACCCAACTTCGCTCTATATCTTCTGACACGCACACTTTACAGTCTGTCATTTCCAAAAACAAGCATTCTAAAATCAAAAGACCTTTTGTTTATTTCTCCTTTCTTTTCATTTCTCCTCTATTCTTCTCAATCACTCCCTTCAACAGTCCTATTCAGATCAAGGTGGAATGTGAATAGTGTCACAACTCACCTGACACTATTATTACCCTACTTTTCTCTTGTCTCATTCAATGGGAAAGTTTTATTCACCAGTTTGTTGCTGTTTTACACTCTTGCCATACCATCTGGTATTGCATCCATCTGAATTCTGTGCTTTCATGGCCTTACAAATTATTTTCCTCTTCTGGATGATTTGTTTGCTTCAGTTCCATTCAACCAGGCTGGACCACAGGGAAGCTTAGAACCTTTGCCTTGGATGGGTCCACGTTGATCCATTACATTCAGAATCACCCCCTTGAAATAACGCCATAGTACAACTACAGTAACCACACAGCATCTGCTTCAAACACTCCTCCACATTTTATCTGTTCTGACTGTGAACACCTCCAGCTCTTTTGTTTAAGTGGAACCCATCAGGTTTGTATAGGCTCCTTCTATTCTGAAAGCTGTAGCACTGGTTCAGGGAATTCAGCCCTGTTTCTCTACTCGAAAGGATCAGCCATGCTTGATCTGCCTCTTATTTTGCTTTTATTGCAACGTTACAAGACCTCCAATCCTCTGGCACCAAACCTGTATCCAGTGAGGGATTGGAAAATGATGGTCAGACCTTCCACTATTTCTTCCCTGGCTTCTTTCAACAGCCTGGGGTACATTTCATCTGGTCCTGATGATTTATCCACATTCAAGGATGCTCATCCCATTAAGACTTCCTCTCTCGTTAAGTTATCACGTCCAATACTTCACACTCCTCCTCCTTAATAACAATATCTGCATCACACTTTCATTCGGGAAAACAGTAAAGTATTCATTAAGGATATATGGCAACAACTTCCACCCCGATACAAAGGTTACATTTTTGATCTTTTATGTGCCCTGCTGTTTGCTTCGTTGCCTCGTCCGCCAATGTTTTGTTGCAACATCTTTGGGTCCATTGTTATTTTGCTTGTCCATGTTCTTTCCTGCTTTCTCTTTGCTCTTCACCGCTGCTCCCAAACGCCTCCAGTGCAGTTAAAAACACAACTTGTCAAAAGTGGCATTCGAACCCACGTCTCCAATGGAGACTGCGACCTGAACGCAGCGCCTTAGACCGCTCGGCCATCCTGACTACCTACAGAACGCTATTAATGCTAAGGAAATTATTCATTCTTTGTGAAAGTATTTGTGAGATTGTGGAAATGTCTGGAAGAGGAAAGACTGGTGGGAAAGCTCGGGCCAAGGCCAAGTCTCACTCCTCCCGGGCAGGACTGCAGATCCCGGTGGGCCGGGTTCACCGGCTCCTGAGAAAGGGTAACTATGCTCAGCGTGTGGGTGCCAGAGCCCCGGTCTATCTGGCTGCTGTGCTCGAGTATCTGACCGCTGAAATCCTCGAGCTGGCCGGGAACGCGGCCCGGGACGACAAGAAGAGCCGCATCTTCCCCAGACACCTGCATCTGGCCGTCCGCAACGACGAGGAGCTCATCAAGCTTCTGGGAGGGGTAACCATCGCTCAGGGCGGGGTGCTGCCTAATATCCATGCCGTGCTGCTGCCCAAGAAAACCAGCGCTCAGAGCTCCCAGAAAAAGTAAAGCGGCCAAAATGTCATCTAATAAACCAAAGACTCTTTTCAGAGCCACCCACAGTCTCTGTGAAGGGCTGGTTACTGTCAGGAGGGAATCAGAGATGGAGTTATTGGAACAGTGGATTGACCTGTTTCACATCTGTCCAGTTGTCTTTTCAGTTCCCTCTCTGGATTTCGCTCTGTTTCTCTGCTCACACATCTCCCCCTCTGGTTAAGTGAAGAAGTGAACTACAGGGTGCCAGAATCAACAATTTAATAAATCCCGCTGCCTTCGATTTGATAAATCCCGAGACCATCCCGGTCCATCAACGGGAACTGCTTCGGAGCTGATGAATTAATTTAATAACGGAAGTGTCCAGGTTAATTCTTTGATTTTTATTTGGACAGTTTGAATTGTGTTTTTTATTTCTCTCCGGTGATCTGAGCACCGCTTCTCAATGAGAATCTGCTCCCGGAACAGAGTAAATGCAGGAAGGAAGAGGCCATTCTCGGGCTGTGTGTTTCTCTCCTAACCTGATCTGTTTGGACCGCACTGTTCCCAGAGCACGGAATCAGTGAGAGTTGTGCACACACAGGAGCTGAGTCCATTGCAGCGCTTTAATATGTGCCTTCCCCCCGGCCCTCCCTATTCTCCGGACACAGAGCTGTCTGTTCCCCCCGGTGGCGGGATAGAGTCGGAGATTCTGTCCCCGCAGTGTCAGGGTCTGCAGCCCCGGGGAACTGGCGGTTTCAGTCAGAGTGACCGAGCTGCCTTACATATCCTGTGTACTGATCTCCAACGGATTCAAATATTAGTGAACTCATTGGGTAATGTTTGTAAATAACCCTCATGTGAACGGACCCGGCTCCATTAATGCCTTCCAAATAAAACTGGGATCCATTTCTTTTCCCCAAATGCCAGCTAACGGATCCCAGGAGCAGGGTTGAGATTGTGCTGAGCAGCAATGAGTCTCCCGTAATGCTGCTTTCTAAATTCCAGATCAGCTCTCAGTCCCACAGGCCTTTCGGGAAAGTGATGTGACAAAACAGAAACCATGTGGCCGCCCCTCCAATCTAATGGGTTTGATGATGAACAGAGATGGCAGCTCTTTCCTTTGCTGATTTGGTGGCTCTGAAAAGAGCCCTTGTTACACTTGTTACTGAAGCTGGGTTTTAGGTGCGTTCCCCGCGGATGCGGCCGGCCAGCTGGATGTCTTTGGCCATGATGGACCGGGATCATTCTGGTGAATCTGCTCATTTTCCGGCAAAAGCATCAGTCGCTGTCTGAACTGTTTGAAGTCAGGAGTGTATTAGCAGCCAGAAAGTGAAGGGCAGGTCATTGCTCCCTGCAGCATTATCCGCCTCTTTCAGGAGAAAAGATCAGAAACCGCTCGTTTCTGTCTGTCTGTGAGAAGCGGTTAGTCGCTAATTTGTTCCTTTTACAGAGAGGAAGCTGATATTTGTCCCGTTTTAAATTGCTGAACCGGACCTTCCTCCCGCCGCTTACAGTTAACAGATTGACAAATGAAAACGATTCCTAAAATCGCGTCAGGATTTTGTGACGGTAAATACAGTAAAACAGAACATAAAATGAGAGATTTTAAAATTGTTGCCTGAAAATTGAAATTTTCCATCACTTCAATTCCTTCCTGCTCTGGAATTGCCGGGCTTTTTCCAATTGGAAAATCTAAGGCAATGAGAACTACTATTTACTTCTATGCAATTCTCCTATTGGTTAATAATTGGATTGAGAAGCGGGTGACCAATAAGAGACAGAGTCAAACTGCGGGGATTCCAGGCCCCCAGTAACTGAGCTGAAACTGTACAGATTGACAAACCCTGGCAGTGGCTTCACACATTGGACACTTCACACTGAGTCATTCAAGGGCTGGTGTGAGAGAAGGATTTCAAGCGACGGACGTCTTCTGCCTGCAGGATTTCCCCAGCAGTGGATACTTCGACGTGACGTTCCGGAACGTGGCGGGATGCATCAAGTTCCTGAAGGCGTTCAAGGAGAAAGGGGATCGGGCGCCACTTTCGATCCTCACAGCGGAGCCGCTCTTCACGCTTCCGTCACAACGGGACCGGGTGGTGACGATTCACCTCTGCAACCCCCATGTTCCGGTGGTGGATGTACTCACCTTTCTCGCCAGGTACGTCGAGGTGGCCGGCAGCAGCACTGATGTCAAGGATCCATTTGGGATTTGGACCAGCAAGCGGCAGGTCAAGGTGACCTTGAAGGTAGATCCCAGTGGAGCCATCATCCACCCTCCCTCCAGCTTCACTATCGGGGGAAGTCGAGGCTTCTTGGTCTACGCTGGGCAGCCCAGAGTTTGCCGCACCTGTGGCAAATCTGGTCACATGGCAGCCAACTGCAGCATGGTTGTTTGCAAGAACTGCAAGGAGGAAGGCCATCAGACCAAGGACTGTAAGCAGACTAAGTGTTGCAACTTGTGCGGTGCGGCAGGCCATCTCTACAAGACCTGCCCCAAACGTTGCCTCAGCTATGCTTAGGCGGCAAGGTCCAAGGAAAGGAGGGGAGAAGGTTCGACGAAGGCGTCCGCTGTTCGAAAGGAGACCAGCAACCTTCTCCGCAGTGAGGAACTTCAACCTGAGAAGGAAGGGGAGGTGGCTGATACCAACGACCCAGCACCTACCCAGCGCCCGGAAACCCCTCCACCACAGACAGATTCAATGGAGGAGGAGGCAGCAGTTGGACAATCAGGTCAGTGCCAAGTGGTCCAGAGGAAAACCACAAAGAAAAAACATCCCAAAGCCACCACCCAAACCAGTGGCAAGAGGAGGCTCTCTTCTGAATCAGACTGCAGCAACTCCTCTTCACTGGACGGGGAAATGATAGAACGACAGCCCCTTCAAAAGAGGTGGCAGAACTCCGAGATGGATGATAAAGCATCCCAGCCCCCGGGCACTGGAAGCTGTGATGGGCCCGGCGTGCCCCAACCCCAATGCCGCACACGTAACGATGTGGCCAACGCATCTCAGCTCCGGGACACCGGGAGCAAAGACACGTCTGGCGCACCTGAGGTCCGGGAGACCGGGAGCTGTGATGTTTTCGAGGAGGAACAGATGGAAGCAGCTGAGGACAACCCAATCCTCTCTGCCTACAAGACCGCCCCCCCCCCGATGTCACCCGAGCGGCACAAACCCTGCATGAAAGATCAGGAGGGGTTTCTGAGCCCAACCAACGTGAAACTGCTTGCGCACACGATGGGTATGCAGGAACATCCCGAAGGGGAAGGAGTGGGACGAGCGAGGACAAATGGTATGGGAAGCAACAACTAATTTTTAGGAAAAAATGGGTGTAAGAATTGCTTCCATTAATGTGTGTAGCATTAAATCTACTACGCGATGTGTTTCAACCTTGGATTACCTTGCCAAGGTCAAAGCTGACCTACTGTTTCTGCAGGAGTGTGGAATACCACACCTCAGCACCTACAGGCAGTGGTCACGATGGTGGTCCCACGGGACATCGATCTGGTCGGGGGGTAATGACTGCCGTTCCTCCGGCCTGGGTATTCTGCTGCGGGGAGGTAACTTCACCATCTCCGAAGTTAAGGAGGTGGTGGGCGACCGCCTCCTCGCAGCAGACGTGATGTACAACAACGCTCCGCTCCGGTTGATCCACGTGTACGCCCCGGTACAACGCAGCGAGCGGCTGACCGTCTTCCAGCAGCTCCCACTGCTGCTGGCGACATCCAGGCCGGTCATCCTAGGCGGTGACTTCAACTGCATCATCGATGCGGCTGGACGATCCGGCAGTGACGAGAGCAAACTGGACGCTACGTCCAGATTCCTAATGGAAACAGTTAAAGATGCCAAACTGCACGACGTCTTCAGCAAACCTGCAGACGGAGAGCAGCGCAGATACACATGGTCAAGATCGGACGAGTATGCCCGTTCCAGGATTGACTTCCTGTTTGTGTCCCGTGCTGTCACGGTCGGATCCACCGACGTCAAGCCGGTGTTCTTCTCCGACCACTGCCTCTTACTGGCCGACTGTCACTTACAGGACGACCAGCGGGTTGGCAGAGGGACGTGGAAGCTCAATGCAACACTGCTGACCCCAGAGAACGTTGAGGAACTCAAAATGGATTACAAAGGTTGGAGGACCGTGAAACCCCTCTTTGAGTCTCCAGTTCACTGGTGGGAAGCGATTAAGGAGAACATCAAGAGGTTCTTCATCCGCAAAGGTGTTCAGAAGGCGAGAGAGAGACAGAGGGAACTGTCCCGACTCCAGAAAATTATGCAAAATCTACTCCTGTTGCAGTCAATGGGGGTCGAGGTCAAGGAGGACCTCCAAGAGGTGAAGAGCCAGCAGGCCTCGCTCTTTGCCAAGGAGGCCTCCAAGATCATCTTCCGGTCCAGAGTCCGCTCCATCGAGCAGGATGAGACGTGCTCGCGTTACTTCTTCCAAAAGGTACACAGAGAGAGCTCTGTTATCAGCAGCCTGAAGGAAGAAGATGGCTCGGTAACGTCTTCGCAGTCCGACATACTAAGGATCAGCAAATCCTTTGATGCTGGGCTGTCTGACGCGAAGCCCACAGACAGCAGAGCCTCCCAGTCCTTCTTGTCATCTATCACAGATGTCTCAGATGACAGCAGGAGGGAGGGACTGGACAAGCCGCTAACTCTGGACGAGCTGACAAAGGCCGTCGCGTCTTTCGAGACGAGTAAAACTTCCAGGAGCGACGGCTTACCGGTCGAGTTGTACTCGGCCCTGTGGGACTGGGTCGGCCAGGACCTGCTGTAAGTATACGAGAGTATGCTCCTGGCTGGCAGCATGTCAGAATCCATGAGAAAAGGCATCATCACCCTCATTTACAAGCAGAAGGGGGAGAGGGCAGAAATCAGAAATTGGCGGCCCATCTCACTGCTTAATGTTGATCACAAGATTCTGTCCAAAGTCATAGCCAGTCGAGTCAAGTCTGCTCTGGAGTTGGTGATTCACCCCGATCAGACCTGTACTGTACCCGGCAGGAAGATCTCTGATAGTCTGGCGCTACTCAGGGATACGATCGCCTACGTACGGGACAGGAGGGTGGACACCTGCCTCATCAGCCTGGACTAGGAGAAGGCTTTTGACAGGATATCGCACACCAACATGATGGACGTGCTTTCCAAAATGGGGTTTGGGGAGGGAATCTGCAATTGGATCCAACTGCTCTACACAAACATCAGTAGCGCAGTCTCAATCAACGGGTGGGAATCTGAAAGTTTCCCGATTAAATCTGGAGTCAGACAGGGCTGTCCTATCTCCCCGGTCTTGTTTGTTTGCTGTATTGAACCCTTTGCTGAGTCTATTCGGAAGGATGCGAGCATAAGTGGGGTGACGATCCCAGGCAGCGGAGGCACTCAGGTCAAAACCTCCCTGTACATGAATGACATCGCCGTCTTCTGCTCGATCCGCTGTCCGTGCGCAGACTGATGAGCATCTGCGACCAGTTCGAACTGGCCTCGGGAGTCAAAGTTAACCACGGCAAGAGCGAGGCCATGTTCTTTGGCAACTGGGCTGACCGATCCTTTGTCCCCTTCACCGTCAGGTCAGATTACCTGAAGGTGCTGGGGATATGGTTCGGAAGGGCCGGGGCGTGCAGCAAAACATGGGAGGAGCGAGTAGCCAAGGTACGACAAATGTTGGGCATGTGGGGGCAGCGATCTCTCTCCATTGTGGGTAAGAACCTGGTCATCAGGTGCGAGGCGCTCTCGTTGTTGCTCTACGTGCCGCAAGTCTGGCCCATACCCCACTCCTGCGCCGTGGCAGTCACCCAAGCCATTTTCCGCTGCGTCTGGGGATCTAAAATGGACCGGGTCCGGAGGGACACGATGTTCAAATCTCTGGACAAGGGCGGGAAAAAAGTACCCAACGTGGCCCTCATCCTGATGACCACCTTCGTGTGCGGCTGCATCAAGCTGTGTGTAGATCCCCAGTACGCAAACTCCAAGTGTCACTACGTGCTGAGGTTCCATCTGTCCCCGGTGTTGCGAAGGATGGGCCTGGTCACATTGCCGCGGAACGATCCATGCAGTTGGGCGGTGCCGTCCCACCGATCCTTCGTGGAGTAGTTTCTGCGGGAAAACACCTTTGGCCACTGGTCCATCAGGCAGTGGTCTGCACGGAATGTCCTCAAGGCCCTACGGGAAAGGAAACGGTGGATCCTGTCAGATGGTTTCCCGAGCAGACCGTCAAAGTCATTTGGCGGAATGCCTCATCAGCAGAACTTTCAAACAAGCACCAAGACGTAGCTCGGCTGGTGGTGAGAAGGGCCCTCCCCGTCAGATCCTTCATGCACACAAGAAGTCTCGCCCCATCCGCCCAGTGCCCCCGCGTTGGCTGTGGTGGGGAAGAGACGGTCGCCCACCTCCTCCTGGAATGTGCCATTGCAAAGCAGGTGTGGAAAGAGATGCAGTGGTTTTTGTCAAGGTTCATCCCAAGCAGCTCTGTAACACAGGAGTCTGTGCTCTGCGGGCTGTTCCCAGGGACGCACACCGAGACAAACATCAACTGCTGCTGGAGGACTATCAATTCAGTGAAAGACGCCCTTTGGTCTGCCCGAAACCTGCTGGTCTTCCAGCGCAAAGAGTTGTCCACCACCGAATGTTGCAGACTGGCACATTCCAAGGTCCAGGACTACGTGCTGAGGGAAGCACTAAAGCTTGAGGCAGCCGCAGCAAAGGCTCAATGGGGAAAGACCACAGTGTAAGGTTCCCCCACCAAGCTGGACTGAGGGGCTGGACCCATGGGAAACTCCTCGAACTGTATCGTTAATATTCTCAGTTGCTGTAAATGTAAAACTGTAATTGACATGACAATTGTGAAACGGAAGGGTTGGGAAGAAACTCATGACAGTATTGAAGGAAACTGATCTCCCTTGCAATGTTTGTCTTTTTTGGTGCTGTTTGGAAACTGTTTGGCAATGTAGTTTTTACAGATTTTTATGAATAAAGTATATTTTGGAAAATAAAAAAAAGAAGTTTCAGATCCTGTCATTGCTCTCTGACTCATTATTCATCTAGAACCAAACAATGAGTAAATGTGAAGCAGTGAAGAGACTTTTCACTCTCACTGCAGAATGTGTCATCTGGGGAAATAAGGAACTATAATATTCTGAGATTCCAGGTACATTTCTCCATGAGCAAATCCATTCCTAACATTCCCAATCACAGCCGATCCCAGCTCCTGTTGTCACCCGACTCCAGCTACATTGGAGAAACTCATGTGTTGGGGTTTGAGTTGTGAGGTGGGTTTTCTCCACCAGTGTTACTGTCTTACAAACTCTCCCCCTGAATTTGTGAACTGAGACTGCACCGAACACATCCCCAGTTAGAGTGAGGGCCGGATATCCCTCTGTTTTATTACAGAGAGTGGGGAAAGGGCTGGGTGTAGGGGATGTCAGCGAGTCACCAGGGATCCTGGATTTACTCCAAATCATTTCCATGTGGAATCTGCAGGCGGTGCCGGGACAGGGATCATTTGATCAGGGGATCAGCTCTTTCCTGAGAAATGTGGGTGTCTCTGAGAAGAGCCTTTGTGTTCAGATGTTTACAAGTTTCCCGCGCTCTTTCACTTCTTTCCAGACCCTGCTTTCTGAGCCTTCGCTGCTTTCGGCTTGACCTTGCTCTTCCATGTCTGCACTTTCTTCAGCGCCTTTCCGCCCGCCGCACTCTTGCCTTTTTTGACCTTCTTCGCAGGAGACTTTTTCTGAAGCGTTGCTTTCTTCACCGCTTTATTTGGCGTTGCCGCCGCCTTGCTGCTCGTTTTCTTGGCTGTGACTTTCTTTGTTGTCACTTTCTTGTCTGCTGGTTTCTTCACTAAAGATTTCTTGTCTGCTGGTTTCTTCACTGAAGATTTCTTGTCTACTGGTTTCTTCACCTTCTTTCCCACTTTTCCCTGGGTTTTCCTTCTTGCTGATTTTGAAGGAGCCGGAGGCTCCCTGTCCCTTGCTTCGCACCAGGGAGCCTTTGCTCACATTCCTCTTGATACTTTGCTTGATCTGGGTCTTGAGCTTCTCCTGAGCGGTGGCAGACCTGCAAAGAATCAACTACCAGCTGGCGTATAAAGCGAGACCAAGGCTCAGGGCATTCAGTTACCTGGAGGGGAGTCGGAGAGGCATCGGATCCTGTGAGGAACCACAATCCAGGAAGGATGAGAAGGTCATTGTCATCTTACAGAGGAGATTAAGTTAAAGATTTACCAGTTTATAAGCAAGCGCAGAGCCAGTGAACGGTGCTGGGGCAGATCAAATCAGAGGAAGCTGTGATCAGTTGGAAGGCAAGAGTGATCAAATGACAGACGAGATGATGGTGCAAGGCAAAAGTAAGGGAAAAATAAGCAACCTTTGGTAAGCACAGATACCAGTAGTTGGGGGCTTGAACCCACGCAGACGCATGTCTATTGGTTCATAAATCCAACACCTTAACCACTCGGCCATCCTGGCACATTGACCCAACACTGAAAATGAAATTTAATGTGATCCGGGTGCCATATGGCCTTTCACAAGAGAAAGTTATGACTCCTCTCCCATGCTAAATTGGACCCTTCATTATTTATGAACCTCAATCGGATCACCCCTCAGTCTAGGTTTCTCTGAGGTGTAGGGTCCCAACTCTTTTAGTTTAACTTGATAACCAAGATGTCTTATACAGGGAATTCGTCGAATGTCTCTCCTCTGTACCCTTTCCAAAGCCTCAATATCACCCATCATGTGAGGAGACCAAGACTGGATGCAATATTCCAAGTGAGTCCTGACCAAGGTTTCATAAAAGGACAAATTCGGTACATCTCAGGTACCGAAGGAGTCCGTGTCCAGAAGCAGCAAGACCTGGACAACATTCAGACTTGGGCTGCAAAGTGGCAAGTAACATTCACACCACATAAGTACCAGGCAATGACCATCTCCAACAAGAGAGAATGTAACCATCTCCCTTTGACGATCAACAGCATTACCATCGCTGAATCCCCCCACCATCAACATCCTGGGGGTTACCATTGACAAAAGCTTAACTGGACCATTCATATACATACTCTGGCGACAAGGGTAAATCAGATAGTGGGACTTCTGTGATGAGTAACTCAGCTCAAGGCACTAGGTCAACTGCTCATTAGGAGAGCTGGAGAAATGGACTGGTCAGGTGGGCAGAAAAGTGGCAAATGGAATTCAACTTGGAGAAGTGTGAGGTGATGCCTTTGGTGAGGTCAAACACAGCAAAGGAATACACAATTAATGGGTGAATGCTGAGAGGTGTAGATGAAGTGAGGGACATTGAAGTGAACGTCCACAGATCCCTGAAAGTAGCAGGACAGGTTGATAAGTTGGATAAGAAGGCTTATGGAATCCTTTTCTTTATTAGCCGATGTATGGAATATAAGAGCAGGGAGGTTATGCTGGAACTGTATAAATCATTAGTTAGGCCACAACTTGAGTTCTGTGTGCAGTTCTGGTCACCTCATTCCAGAAAGGATGTAATTGCACTGGAGAGGTTACAGAGGAGATTTACGAGGATGTTGCCAGGACTGGAAAAATGCAGCTATGAGGAAAGATTGGATAGACTGGGGTTGTTCTCCTTGGAATAGAAGAGGCTGAGGGGAGATTTGATTGAAATGTACAAAATTGTGAGGTTTCTGGTTAGAATGGATGGGAAGAGTCTATTTACCTTAGTAGGGAGGTCAGTGACTAGGCGGCATAGATTTAAAGTGATGTGTTGAACAATTAGAGGGGAGATGAGGAAAGGTTTTTTCACCCAAAGTGCTGTGGGAGTCTGGAACTCACTGCCTGCAAGGGTAGCTGAGGCAGAAACCCTCAACTCATTTAAAAGGAGTCTGGATGTGCACCTCAAGTACCTGAACCTGCAGGGCTACGGTCCAAATGCTGGACAATAAGATTCAGCTGGGTGGCTCGTTTTTTGGCCTGCCTGTGCTGTAAACGTTCTATGTTCTATGATTCTATGCAGACACAATGGACCGAATGGCCTCCTTCTGCACTGTAATAATATTGTGATTTTTGACTCTCCAAAACTTGTCAACCATCTACAAGGCACAAGCCAGGATGGGTGCAGCTCCAACAATACTCTAGAAACTCAACACCATTCAGGACAAAGCAGCCACCTTGATTATCACCCCATTTACCACCTTAAACATTCACTCCCTTCACCACTGATGCACGGTGGCAGTAGTGTGTACCATCTACCAGATGCACTGCTGCAACTCACCAAGGCTCCGCAGACAGCACCTTCCAAACCGAAGACCTCCACCACCTTGAAGGACAAGGGCTGCAGATGCATGGAAACACCACCATGTGCAAGCTCCCCTCCAAGTCACACACCATCTGATCTGCAAATATATCGCTGTTCCTTCACTGATGCTGGGTCAAAATCCTGGATCTCCCTTCCTAACAGCACTGTGGGTGTACCTACACCACATGGAGTGCAGCAATTCAAGAAGGCAGCTCACCGCCACCTTGTCAAGGACAATTAGGGATGGGTAACAAATTCTGGACTTGCCAGTGTCGCTCACATCCCATGAAAGAATATGCCTCATTTTATACTCAATTGTCCTCTGAATGCAGCCCAACCCTCTATTTGCTCCAACTATCACTTCACAGCATTGCTGCTGTACCTTTAGAGATCTGTGCACTGGAACATCCAGATCTCTGCTCAAAATTATTTTCTTTTTTCCACCTACTTTAATGTTTTTCCCTGAAGGGTGTATGAATGTTGAGCATTCGCCCTGTCCACATGAATAACACTGCACTTACCCAAATTAAACATCATTTACCAGTCATGAACCCAATCTCCCAACACATTAAGATCAGCCTGAAACAGTCGAGTATCGTCTACAGTCTGAACACTCGCACAGATCTTCAAATCATCTGTAAATTTACAGATGGTGCCCCCTACACCTACATCCAGATCATTAATAATAATAGTAAAGAGCAACAGTCCCAACACCGATCCCTGCGAGATACCACTGGTAACTGGTCTCCAAACAGATCCAGATCCATCTGGAACTACTTTCTGCCTACGTCCTGCCAGTCAGTTCCCAATCCAGATCAATATATTACCACTGATACCAGGGACTTTAATCCGATAGAGAAGCCTCTTGTGTGGAACCTTATCAAAATCTTTTGGCTGAGATCTGCTAATTGAACACAGGCCGGGGATGAGGCCTAGGCCCGTCCTGCTTTGTGAGTGGGTCTCAGGACCACATAAGGTGAGATCAGCTCACTGAGCACAGGCCCTTCCTGCTCTATACGGTGCTCAGTACCTCACCAAATGAGAATAACTAATACACCACAGGCCATGGAGCCTCGGCCCATCCTTCCCTGATTGCGGTTCAGTGCCAACCAGGTCAGATCAGCTAATTCAGCACAGGCCGGAGATGGAAGCTGGATCTTTCCTGCTCTGGGGACTCCATACCATACCAGGTGCGATGAAGTAAAATACCACAGGCCGGGGATGGAGCCTGAGATTTCCCTGTTCTGTGTGGGGCTCTGTACAACAACGTGTGAGAAGAACTATCATTCCTCAGGCTGAGGAAGGAGCCTGGGCCCATTCTGTTCTGTGTGGCTCCGACCACACTGAGTGGGATCAGTTAACTCAACACAGGCCATGAATACAACCAGGCACTTTCCTGCTCCATGTGACTCAGTATCACACCAGGTGGCATCAGCTAACACAGCACAGGCTGGGGCTGGGGCTGGAGCCTGGGCCCGTCCTGCTCTGTGGGCTCAGTAACAACCCGTAAGATGAACTTTTTTCAAAAGACTTCAGTGTATTTAACTCTGTCCAACACTCTGAGGCAGCTTTCTGTGTTTCTAAAGAGTGTAAATTATTGACTGGTCTCTTGGATCAAACAGGGTAACAGACAGAGGTCTGTGTGCAGAGGGTTTGGGAGTGAGCTCTGATTCCTAACTCTTTCTGGACTGTGAGGAATAAAGAATGAATGAATGAGAGAGAGAATGTGGGAGAAGGGATGATGGAAGAATTTGTCCGTGAACCTGATTAAAAGTGGCTCAAACGCAAGATAATATTAAGATATCAAGAGCAGAACATTAACATAATCTGAGTTCCGCGATCTGGTCGGGTCCCATTCCCCTGAAGTGAGGAATGAACGGGTGGGAAAATTCCGCCTGGAGTTATATTTGTCTCCAATGAAGATGAGTTCACAGTGAGGATGGAATAGCTCAGTTGGGAGAACACTAGATTGAAGAACCAGGATACAATCCCTGGTTTCATCAGTTCTAATTTGGTGTCTACATCAGTTTAAGTAGAGAGAATCAGAGGGGAGATTTTCCACTCTTGACCCCATGGGCTGAACTTTAAACTAACGCTGCGGCTCTGGGCAAAGACACCGGAAGCGGGTGTCATCACCACACGAGTGAAATGTGGCCGACCGACCCCGATCAAGGAGCGGCCGACCAATTAATGAAGGGGAGGCGTGGGGCCCATGAAAACAAGGACCAGAGGCAGGGAACGAGGCACCGATGGCACCGGCATCTGACACAACGGCAGGTGCTGGCACCATATTAAAAGGGCTGCCAGGCCTGCATTCACTGCTGCCTGGTTTAAAGGAGTGTCTTCCTGAGAGCCCTCTGCTGTCCCAGGACCCGTTCTGCTGCCTCTGCTGTCCCAGGACCCGTTCTGCTGCCTCTGCTGCCCCAGGACCCGTTCTGCTGCCCCAGGACCCGTTCTGCTGCCTCTCCTGCCCCAGGACCCGTTCTGCTGTCCCAGGACACATTCTACTGCCCCAGGATCCGTTCTGCTGCCTCTGCTGCCCCAGGATCCGTTCTGCTGTCCCAGGACCCATTCTGCTGCCCCAGGACCCATTCTGCTGCCCCAGGATCCGTTCTGCTGCCTCTGATGCCCCAGGATCTGTTCTGCTGTATCTGCCGCCTGATAGGTAAGGAGCTGAATTCGAGCCTGCAGTGACCATGGTCCCACAGTTTAGCGATGCCTTCCTGCAGGTTCGCCTCCAGGTGGCAAGAGAAAGGTGGAAGATCCTCTTTCCCAGGGATGTGAGGTGAAGACCTGCCCACCTGACCAAGTAAAGATGGCTGGAGATAGTAGGTGAAGTCAGCAGCTGTGGGTTCACCCGCAGGACATGGATCCAGTGCAGGAAGCGGGTCAATGACCTGATCCAGGCTGCTCAGGTGAGAACTCCAAACACTTTGGACCCTTTGGACATTGCGTGTGGCAGAGTGAGAGGGAGTGTTTGGTGGAAAGGGAGTGACCACCCAGTCATGTGTATTGGGGAAGGGCAGCAGGACATGCCGCCTGAGGCTTGGCTGCATCTCGGTGGGGGTTGCACGTCAGTCATTGTATAAACTCACACAGTCCCTCGAGAGGGGGCCACATGCAGGAGGAATACGTGTGTCCCCATCATGGACTGCTGGACTATCACCATCAGAGATGTTGGGCTTGTCCCCGCTGGGAGACTAACTTTGTTCATCATAGTGGCTGCAGGAGAAGAGAGCCCACAATCGGAAAGAGCGTGTCAAGACTGGCGGTGGAGTGCCTTATCTCCGCGTCCTCATCCCGATGGAGGAGGAGGCCATGGAACAGGCCGGGCAGCAAGGCAGCTGCTCCATAGCTGATGGAGAGACAGGGACACCTACCCAAGAGAGTGACTGAACATCTCCTGGGGCACAAGGGAGCATCCGCTGCAAAGGAACCACACTGCACATCTGTTCACCACTGCATCAATGGAGCTGCACAGTAGAGGTGGTTGGAATGTCATGATGGGCAGACCCTAACCCTTCAATGTCACTGTTTGCTCATACAGGCTGGGATGAACGACAAGCGTGAACAGCTGGAGAGACTGGGGGACAGCCGGACACCTCTGAGGAGGAGGTGGGAGCCTCAGAGGGTGCACCGTCACATCATTCCCCTGCACCCTCCACCAGCACAGAAACCCTCACTCGGTGGGTATCCACTCGCTGTTAGATTTGGGCACACAAGCTGGTGAGCACGTCACAGACAGGCCCGGGCAGCTGACGGAGGCTGTGACAGCCGAGGCCACTTGCAGTTGGGAGTCTGTGGGAAGCCAGGCCCATGCTGAGTCCCAGGCTGATGACGTGCCTCTGGTGTCACCAGCAACACGGGAAATGCTGCAGCTGTAGCAAGAGGTCAGGCAACATCTGGCAGAGTTGCCGGAGGTTATGTGTAACCAAGCTCGGATGATGGAGGAGTCCATCCAGGCCTTGCATGCTGTACTGTCTCCTATGGGGGTGTGTCTGGCTTCCTTCCTTGAAAGATTGGTGACTCTGATGGAGAGCCAGATCCAGCCGACCAATCAGTGGCTGCCGGAGATGTGCGCAGACTTGCACTCCATCACTTTGTCCATGAGCTCCTTCCAGTGGTGACAAGGCGAGAGGGGGGACGAGGCACCTGAACTCTCCACCAGGTCCACGTCCCTCTCAGGTCAGCAGGGAGGTACAAGTGTGTCTTACAACTGGGGAGGAGCAGCTGGCTGCTACATCTGGGGTCTCCTCTCTGGGTGCTCCTGGTGTGGACAGTAGCTCTAAAGCCCCTCTGCCAGTCACACCAGTGATGCCAGTGCCTGCCTCCATCACCCTCGATGACAGAGTGGGGTCCCTGTACCTGTGCAGGAGGCCCTCAGTGTGCCGGGTCCCTCCAGGCCTCAGGCAGCAAGAGGACCACCACCAATGTCATCCCAAGCCATGGGGCAGCAAGGTCAGCAGCCTGTCTCCATCTCAGCTGCCAGAGCAGGGGGAGCACCACGTCGGAGCACCCGGAAAAGATTTAAGAAGAGCACCTAGATTCACTTGGGTTCACGGGTGAATGTACATTCCAGATGAATAGGGTTGTGTTTGCTGTCACACGGAAGAAAGAAATGATGTCCTCTCACTATGTCTCCTTCCTATTGTTGATGCCTTTTGGGACTTCATTTAAACCCTTCCTCCCAAGGGGCTGGAAGTGAGTGACCAAGCCCTGAGTTCACAAAGCTTCGGCCTTGTCACTGTGCGATGTGTACCTGGACGCTGCAGTGCAGAAGGAAGGAGGCGACAACAGGGCTGCTTCAAGCTAAGACTTTATTGCTGTGGTTCCAGAAGGTGGTAAGGCTCAAAGGAAACTTGAATGTATAAGGGTGTCTCATGTCTCCCTTGTGTGTATCACATGGCCCTTTTCCTGCTGTGCCTGAGGTTCTTCATCTGGCACTGCTTGGGCAGCATCCTCCTCTACATCCTCATCATCAGAGGAGACATCACACTCCACAATATCCTCACCAGTCAACACCTCACCCCTCTGTAATGCCAGATTGTGCTGTGCACAGCAAACCACCACGATATGCGAGCCCCTCGCCGGGACATACTGAAGGGCTCCACTGGATCGATCTAGGCACCTGAATCTCATCTTCAGGAGACCAACGGCCTCCTTGATGGTCGCTCGGGTTGACCCGCAGCAGGTGTTGTACCTCTCCTCTGCATCCGTGCGTGGGTTCCTCACAGACGTCAGTAGTCATGTCCTCAGTGGGTAGCCCTTGTCTCCAAGGATCCATCTCTGAAAGCGGATGGGGCCGCGGAAAGGTTCTGGCACCTGGGAGTGCCTTGGCATTCAGGCGTTGTGGCTGCTTCCCAGGATTTGGGCACACACCTATGGGATCCATTTGCAGTGGTCGCAGACCAATTGCACACTAAGCAAGTGGAAGCCCTTCCTGTTGTAGGCTGCTGGCTGGTCTGCAGGAGCCTTGATGGTCACATGGCTGCAGTCAATGACACCCTCCACCTGGTGGAATCCAGCGATGGCCCCGAATCCGATAGCTCTCTCAGCTTGACTGTTTGGATTAATGTGCACATAATCACCGGCCCTCCTGAATAGGACATTGGTGACCTCCTTGATGCACTGATTCACTACAGACAATGAGATTCCACACATATCTCCAGTTGTTCCCCGCAATGATCTGGTGGTGAAGAAGTTCAGTGGCACGGTGACCTTCAGTGACACTGGCATCAGGTGCCCACCAAGTCGCATGGGGCACAGCTGCATCATGGCAGAGAGATCAGTGACGACCTCCGTGGAGAGGCGCAGTCTGCGGAGACACTGTCACTCGGACATCTGCAGGTAGTTGAAACTCGGCTGACGTGTTCCTCTGCCTCCTTCTCCAGCCTCCTCTTCGAGGCTGGCCTTCCTGTGGGCCCCCAAGCTGCTGTGGTGCCCCTGCTGGTGCCTGCGCCTCCGTCCATTCCTCTCTACTCCTCCGCCTCCTCCTCAATGGGAGCCTCGAATCCAATGAGAGCCTCGAATGAGTCCCATGACAGGTTGCCCTTCCCTGAGTGCAAGGCCTTCACAGTAAACAACACCCAGCCACATTTACCTCACTTGTCACCCTCAATGAAGTGGCACTGCCACAATGACACCCTGGTGTGGCTCACCCTGCACAGCTGGCACGTTGGCCCCCACTCCTGACAGTGTTTCCCGATGCCCTTTCCCCCTCTACCCTTGCTGCCAAGTTTTGCTGCCTCACCCGATAGCTTCCCAGTGAAGCCAACACTCAGCTCCCACCTCCCAGTCACCTCCTTTAACCAGGCGAGGCTCTGAAGCCCCGTGGTTCCCGTGTGCTATTAGTTCAATTGGATCCAGTGAATAAAATTGCTGACAATTGGACTCATACATACGTTAAATGCCTTCTTGCGGTGTGGATGTGCGAATTCTGCCCTCCACGTCAGCCGCCGACAGAAAAATCCGGTCCAACGTCTTCCATCCCTATTTTATACACCCCCCCCTCCCCCTCCCCGGCCTCCATTCCCGTCTCCAACGGTCCCTTAAAATTCTGGCCCATGTCTCTAAGACTAATGGGAGAGAAACTACATCTGCTCCTTCGACTGAACAGGGAGAGCTGCTCTCTCTGTGTTTAAAGTGAATAAATCTGATCTTTACCTTGTCTTACTGGCACGTTCACTGTCTGGAAATGTCTGTTTGAAAATGTTTTCCTGTTATATTAATGGAGCAGAGGAGCAGGTGTGAGGTACTGTTGAACAGAGAGGTTTGGAAGTGGGTGAAGGGGTGGAGTGACGGTGTGAGTGAGAGGCGCAGTGAGTTGGCCATTCTCAATAGAGTGTCAGGAATGAAGGTCAGAGGAACAGACCAGGCAGGAAACACAGAAAGAGCGAGGAGAAGCTGGTGTGAAAAACAGAGATTAAACAACGGGCTTGTTCATTTGGTTTGGGTCTGGTGTTTAGAATACCCGGAATCTGGGTTCACTTCCCTTCCAACTCAGCGAATTGTATCAACATTATGTTCATAAAACCAAAGAATGATACCCAAAGAAGGAGACCATTTGGTCCATTGTGTCAGTGCTGTCTCCTGTAATCTGTACATTTTTCCTTCCACTATTTATCCCAATTGCTTTTCAAAGTTGCTACTGAATCTGCTTTCAAGTCCTGATCAGACAGTGCATTCCAGATCACAACACATCACTGTATAAAAAATGATTCCTCATTTCGCCTCTGGTTCTTTTCTCAATCACCTGATAAATACATCCTCTGGTTACTGACCCTTTTGCCACTGGAAACAATTTCTCCTTATTTAACTTATTGAAAACCTTCTTGATGATGTCACATACTAGACTGCCAGTAAAACTGAAGCCCATGGAATAAAAGGGACAATGACAGCATGCATATGAAGTTTGCAGACTGATAGGAACATAGGAGCAGGAGTAGGCCATTCAGCCCGTCGAGCCCACCCTGCCATTCAATATGATGATGACTGATAATCCACTTCAATGTCTTTTTCCCACACTATCTCCATATGCCCTATGTCATTTGTATTTAGAAATCTGTCAATCTCTGCTTTAAACATACTCAATGACTGAGCTTCCACAGCTCTCTGGGGTAGAGAATTCCGAAGATTCACAACCCTCTGAGTAAAGAAATTTCTCCTCATCGCTGTCCAAAGTGGTTTTCCCCTGACGTTGAAATTGTGTCCCCTCTTTCTAGACTCCTCAACCGGGGGAAACATCTGAGCTTCATCTACCTGTCTAACCCTTTCAATATTTTGTAAGTTTCAATGAGATCACCTCTCATTCTTCAAAACTTGAGAGAATACAGGCCCAGTTTCCCCAATCTCTCTTTATTTGACAGTCCCGCCATCCCGGGAACAAGTCTGGTGAACCTTCGTTGCATTCCCTCGATGGCAATGATATCCTTCCTAAGGTAAGGGGAACAAAACTTCACACAGTATTCCAAACTGCAGACCAACCAAGGTTATATACAATTGAAGCAAGACTTCACTACTCCTGTACTCAAATCCTCTTGTGATGGAGGCTAACATATCATTAGCCTTCCTAATTGCTTGCTGCACCTGCATGTTAGCTTTCAGTCACTTATTGACAAGGACACCCAGGCCCCTTTGTACATTCACACTCTTACCATTTAACAAATAATCTGCACATCTGTTTCTCCTACCAAAGTGGATAACCTCACATTTTTACACATTATATTTCATGTGCCACTTTCTTGTCCACTCACTAAGTCTGTCCAAATTCCCCTGAAGCCGCTTTACATCTTCCTCACAACACACATTCCCACCTAGTTTTGTGTCATCTGCAAACTTGGAAATACTACATTTGGTCCCCACATCCAAATCATGTGAACAGCTGGGTCACAGTGTGGTGGTGAACAGTTGTATTTCTGTCTGGAGGAAGGTTTACAGTGGGTTCCCCATGGTTCCTCATAACTTCAATTATGTGCAGACACTGGAAAAGCTGGGGTTGTGCTCCTTGGAGCAGTGCAAGTTCAGAACAACTTTGACAGAGTTAGAATCAAGGAATCAAATGGTTACAGTACAGAAGGAGACCATTCAGTCCATCATGTCCATGACAGCTCTTTGCAAGAGCAGATCAGCTAATTCCACTCCTCTGCCCTTTCATTGCAACCCTGCAAATTGTCTCTATTCAGGTGTTTATCCAGTTCCCTTTTGAAAGCCACGATTGAATCTGCCTCCAGCACACTCTCAGGCAGTGTATTCCAGATCCGAACCACTCGCTCTGTCCCACACTCCGGTACCATTGCAGAAAATCTCTTCTGTTCATTTCATCCCTCATATATAATTGAAATGAAATGTTTATTAGGAAATGCACAACATAAAAAGGAGAGAGAAATAAATGCTGAGTAAAATAGAAGTCAATGTTTGGAAGGTAAAAAGAGCAAAAGATGTAGCTTTTATTCTGGATGAGTAAGAGGAATATATCACACTTTGGGGCTTTTGTAAGAGGATTTATTGATGAACCTGGGATTTGAGAGGAAGCTGGTTCATGGTTTACAGAACAAATTTAGCCCCTGGGGTGGAGCCAACAGCTGCACCGTCCAATAACAGACTGGACGGGGACACTGTCTCAGGCCTGGTGAGCTCAGTCGATGAAAGCATGAAACTCTGAATCTCAAGTTTTTGAGTTTGAGCCCACGGTGGGTGTTTTCTATTTCCTTTTTAGGCTGATTTTACAGGCGTTATCCAGCTCTGAATTCCTCGGCAGAGTGTTCAAGGAGTGTTTGAAATGAGATTCAACAGCAGTATGAGAAAGTCCCTCCTTGATTCAAGGACTCTTACCTCTCTGCAGCATCTCACTACTGAAGATTGAACTTTTTCTCATTTCATTCTCGGCTCAGGGTCAGTGTGGATCACTGGGACTTCTGGCTGTCTCCCACTTCACAATCCATCAGTGCTGAGAAATCAATGGGGAATATTACTCACATGTTGTAATGTTTTATAAGTACTTGAATGTATTTCACACTGTGTCTAACAGTGTGAATCTCCCCTGGTATATCAGCTCACCAATACTTCAACAGAACATTCACATAATGTGAGCTCTGAGATCTGTTCAGATCCCATTCCCAAGACCTGGAAAGTGGGATAGGGCTGGATCGCTCTTTTTCAGCTGGCACAGACACGATTGCTAAATGGTCTCATTCTGTGCCATAAATTTTCTCCATTTTCTATGTTCGATGAAGTGAGGTGTGATTGGGAGGGACAATTCCACCAGGGTTATATTTTCTACCAAAACAATGACACAAGGGATACTTCACTTTTTTATTCATTCATTCATGCGATGTGGGCATCGCTGGCTAGGCCAGCATGTACTGCCCATGAGAAGGTGGTGGTGAGCTGCTTTCTTGAACCGCTGCAGTCCATGTGGGGTAGGTACACCCACAGTGCTGTGAGGAAGGGAGTTCCAGGATTTTGACCGAGCGACAGTGAAGGAACGGCGATATAGTTCCAAGTCAGAATGATGTGTGGCTTGGAGGGGAACTTGCAGGTGGTGGTATCCCCTGCATTTGCTGCCCTTGCCCTTCTCGGTGGTAAACGTCGCTGGGTTTGGAAGGTGCTGTCGAAGGAGTCTTGGTGCATTGCTGCAGTGCATCTTGTAGACGGTACACACTGCTGCCACTGTGTGCCGATGGTGGAGGGAGTGAATGTTTGTAGATGGGGTGCCAATCAAGTGGGCTGCTTTGTCCTGGACGGTGTTGAGATTCTTGAGTTGGAATTGCACCCATCCAGGCAAGTGGAGAGTATTCCATCACACTCTTGACTTGTGAATTGCAGATGGTGGACAGGCTTTGGGGAGACAGGAGTCATGGATGAGTGAGAGGAATATATCACACTTTGGGGCTTTTGTAAGAGGATTTATTGATAAAGTTGGCATTTGAGAGGAAGCTGCTTCATGGTTTACAGAACAAATACAGCCCCTGGGGTGGAGCCAACAGCTGCACTGTAATTACTCACCTCAGGATTCCAAGTCTCTGACCTGCTCTTGTAGTCACGTTATTTGTATGGCTACCCATGGTAACCTCCATGATGTTGATGGTGAGGGATTCAGTGATTGTAATGCTATTGAATGTCAAGGGGAGATAGTTAGATTCTCTCTTGTTGGAGATGGTCATTGCCTGGCACTTGTGTTTTGCGAATGTTACTTGCCACTTTTCATCCCAAGCTTGTGAGACTGAAATAGCTCAGTTGGGAGTGTGTTAGACTGAAGATCCCTGGTTCAATCTGGGGTTTTGGCAGTTCTCCTTTATTCTGCATTGCCCTTTGGTTTTGACTCCTGAGCTGCACAATTTACACTGAAATTATTTACCCAACTCTGAAGGTTGGATTGGAATAGAGAGATATCAAGGATGGGAAATATTTACATTGTCTGCTTTAGCTTATTCTCTATCTCCTTGTGTCCTTTTCCCCAGTTTTTGAATCTTTCGGGGCCGGGTGAACATTTGATTTGCTGCATATGTCCCAAACTGAAGCCTTTTCCACATCTCTGGGCGGTCAGACTCGCTCTGTCTGTTTTTGCTGCTCTTGACCATTCACGAGAACAGGCCACGAGTTCAATGTTTATCAGCAAATGGAAGATAATTGGAAAGAATTCTGTGTTACTCCAGACCAGTGACAAAGATGCAATGGATGTTATTCAAAATAAATTCCATTTGACATTTTATGTAAACTTGTTTGCATCTGAAAGCTGGATTTTAAGTGTTACAAAAATGTGTCAAATTAATGACTGACCATGTGACAGCACACATGGGGATCAAATCCACAGCCTTGTTGTTATCAACACTGCGTCCTAACCAACTGAACTAAGCGGCCTATAGAAAGAGCCAGGTATGGGTTTGAGCCGCATGCTGGGCGGTTTGGGTTTTATTTCTCACACTGGATGACAGAGCGATTGTACAAACAATGGACACATCACATCCCTGAAACATTGTTCTGATATAAAACAGTGTGAAATAAGAACTGAGCATGGAAATGGGACGGAACCAGAAATCAGGACTTTAATCTGTTAAAGTTGATCTTGAAATTCTACTATGCACGAACATTCCAAGAGAATGAACTCTCTTCTGAAATAAAATCCAGGAACTTGAGCTGCTGTAAAACATAACTGAGCCTGACGTGATTTGAACACACAACCTTCTGATCAGGAGTCAGACGCGCTACCGTTGCGCCACAAGCTCACAGGTAAAGCGCGCTCTTCCATTCCTGGCAGATTTACTTCTTGTTTAGACTCAGTGATTGAAATTAATTCAATCCTCATCTGACCTCCGCTCTGCAAAGGCCTGCTCCCCGACCTGAACCCGACGGGACCCGACGTGTCGGGTTCGGGTCGTGTCGGATCGCTCGTCCGGGTCTGGCTTTTGGGCTCGGGTCAGGTCGGGCCAGGTTCGAGTATTACATTTAACTCTGCTGGGAAGTTGAGTTTAATAAGTGTCAAAAGTTGAAAAGCTAACCTAAGCTGGGAGTCCGGGTCATCAAGGAGGGAAACTCTGAGTCTGCTCAGTGAGCAAGGGAGCATCTCGATGATGTCATTGCGCACATGCTGCAGCTTCCTGCAGATTCGGAATAGGGAGGTAGGTAAAGTGAACATTCTGGTGGTCGGGTGAGGCTCGGGTTAGTTTGGGCGTGGGAATAAATGGAGATACTCGGGCGGGGTCGGGCTCGGGTCCAATGTGGTTCTGTTGGGTTCGGGTCGGGTTTTTTTTTCCTGACCTGAGCAGGCCTTTCCCGCTCTGTCAGTTCAGTGCCTTATTTAAACTATTACTTGGAGTTCTGCTATACTGGGTCTCGGCTGTTTAAGTGTTTCCCAGACCCACTACTCTGATTAATCAGACATTTTGCTGCTAACTGCTGCTGCTACAATTGAAATGTAAAAAAGGATTTCCAGTGACCTGCAACCAATGGGCAAATACATTTCAGAAAGTTAAAGCTCATTCACCAATCCACAAATGTGCCTTTCTGCTTATATTTATAAACAACTCCTTCTCTCCACTATGAGAACTATACAATCACGACAGTTATTTGAAAGTTAGTATAAGATGTTCCAGTTCATCAATTTTAAAACTGCAGCAGGTATTTTCCAGAAAACTTCTCTGTTGGAACCTCAGTCCCATTTAGATTGAAAGTGGACAATTAATGTATTCACTTGTTCATTGTGGACAGGTATCTGACTTCGAATAAATCTCATTAACTTTCAATGAGGTGGCAGTATTTCTGTGCTCCCATTTTACACAGTCTGTCCTGTTCATGCACCATGTTTTTATTCTCCTCTCCCATTCTCCACAGGATACAGATTACAAGCATCATCAATCTAGCTGTTGAAAAGCATTGGAAGAATCTGGTCACACAGGTATTGAAACATTCATTTTCTGCCATTTTTCAAGTTGGTTGCTTTAAACACAGTACGATGAGCAATCATCTTGAAAAGAGATTCTCTTCAATATCCAATACAAATTGAATTACAAACCTGACAGACAAACACAGGAGAACAAGTGACTAGTGAACACAAACCTCATGGTGCTCATTTTCATATTTATTGCAGTCATCCGACAAAACAAGTGAAAGAATATTCCAGTGAAATGATTTGGAAAGTAGGTGTGACTTTTGTTGGTGCCTTTCTTTGCTCTGTTGGTGAAACTTTCTTGCACCTGACTCCTGTTCATGTCTCTGTTTCCTCTATTGAATGAGGAAGGAGGTATTTGATCAGAAATCAACTGGATTGTGTACCTTTGAGAGGGGATTTCTGCACCATCAGGGCTGGAAACAGGAGTGAGTGAAAGACAATGTGTTGAGTTTGATTTTGTACAGAGGGAGAGCAAATCTAACAGGACTGTGAGATATTGGCCTGGATTTTACAGCCCCAATAGCGGTGAACTCTGAGACTTTCACTGCTATTGAGATTCTGAACAGCACTGCAACTGCCGGTACATGCACACACTAACACCAGCATCTGGAAGTTGTCGTGGTGAGAAATGTGCTTCGAAGGAGCCTCTGATCATAATCGCACCAGCCCACTCTTTAAAGTGACAGGGACCAGCAGTTCAGCAATTTGGGCTCATTGCTCACAATGTACCCTGATTTTTACCTGGGTTGGATTAAAGCCGGTACGAACAGGCTCAGGGCTGCTCGGGAAGGACTTTTCTGTTGACACAACAGCTCCACTATTCCAGGAAGACACCAGCAGCAGCAGTGGTCAACTTTCAGAAAGGAGTTCGGACATTTTAAATGTTGTATTTTATTTCTTAATTGGATGTAAGTTTTTAGCATGGCCTCAGCAGAGTTCTTAAATTTACATCAGACTTTTTATTAAAAAGATTGAAGTGCTTTTAAAAGATCTCCAAATGCATATGACTTTTTATCAAGATTTACTTGGCTTCTTTGTAAAGACTCTTGAGCAAGATTGAAGTGACTTTTAAAAACTACATCTTATCCTTTAAAATCCTGCTTACATGTAGATGACATTGGAAGATGGCTTCAGAATAACTTAGACTATCTTTCTAACAGGGACTGCAACAGCTTAAGACCTACTTTTCTGCAAAAGCTGGTGAATTACCTTCCGGGAGCGGAGAGGAGCGGAGCAGACCTTTATGGACCGATATGAGGAGAACATTGAGAGCAGAGCCTATAAATCCAATCGGAGGATCGAGGCCCAGTCTCTTATCTTCCAGGAGCGGGGTGGAGCTCTTCCAGTGTGCTGGAGTTTTGAAAAAAAGAAGCCAACTGTGACGTCAGAGGAGAGCTGCAAGTTGATTGGTTGGTGAGGCACTGCTGTTCGTGTTGTTCAATATCTTGAAGAAAAGGGCAAAGTTTTTTAGTTGAAAATAAAACCTCTGGTGATAAGTTGAGTACTACTAATGTGTTTTTTTAATTCAGTGTTGCTTATGAAGGACTTTAGATTGTAGTGGGTAGAAGAAGGCCCCTAGTGTCATTAGTATTTTTTAATTAAGGGAGTAACTAATTAATCTAAGGGTAAGTCATAGCAGGAGAACTCAGCCCCATGATATGCTCCTCCTGCGCTATGTGGGGATTCAGGAACCCTCCCAGTCTCCATGACGACCATGTGTGCAGGAAGTGTATCCAGCTGCAGCTGCTGGCTACTCGCATTATGGAGCTGGAGCTGCGGGTGGATTCACTGTGGAGCGTCCGCGAAGCTGAAGACGTCATGGATAGCATGTTTAGTGAGGTGGTCGCACCGCAGGTAATGGATGCACAGGCAGAAAAGGGATGGGTGACCACCAGATGGAATAGTAGGAGCAGGCAGGTAGTGCAGGAGTACCTTGTGGCCATCCCCCTCTCAAACAGATACACTGCTTTGGTTACTGTTGGGGGGAAGACCTCCCAGGGGAAAAGAGCAACAGCGCGGTCCGTGGCACCACGGAGGGCTCTGCTGCACAGCAGGGGAGGAAAAGGAGTGGAAGAGCTATTGTGATAGGGGATTCTATCATAAGGGGTGCAGATAGGCGTTTCTGTGGCCTCAAACGTGACTCCAGGATGGTATGTTGCCTCCCTAATACTAGGGTCAAGGATGTTTCAGAGCAGCTGCAGGACATTCTGAAAGGGGAGGCTGAGCAGCCAGAGATCGTGGTCCACATTGGTACGAACGACATAGGCTGGAAGAGAGATGAAGCTCTGCAAAGTGAATATAGGCAGTTTGGCAGAAGGTTAAAAAGCAGGACCTCTCGAGTTGTAATCTCAGGATTACTCCCTGTGACATGTGCTAGTGCGGGTAGGAATAGGAGGATTAGGCAAATGAATGCGTTGCTGAAGACTGGCGAAGGCGGGAGGGCTTCAGGTACTTGGATCATTGGGATCTCTTCTGGTGCAGAGGTGACCTGTACAAGAGGGATGGGTTGCATCTGAACTGGAAGGGGACCAATATCCTTGGAGGGAGATTCTATAGTAATACACGGGAGGGTTTAAGCTAGTCTTGCAGCGGGGGTGGGACCCAAAGTATTAGTTTCTCCAATGAGATAGTTGAGGCAAATGGAGAGGTTAAAGCAAGCAAGTCCAGTAGGCAGGCCAGGCAGGAGCAGGGAGCGTGGAAGGTCTGGTAGGCTAAACTGCATTTACTTTAATGCAAATATCCTTCCAGGTAAGGCAGATGAACTCAGAGCATGGATCGGTACATGGGATTGTGATATTGTAGCTATTACGGAAACGTGGTTGAGGGATGGGCAGGACTGGCAGCTCAATGTTCCGGGGTACCAATCCTTCCAGCGTGACAGAGGTGGAGGTTAGAGAGGAGGGGGAGTTGCACGATTGATTAGGGAGGATATCAGTACTGAGAGGGGATATCCCGGGGTGAATGTCCAGTGAGGCCATACTGGTAGAACTGAGAAATAAGAAAGGGGTGATCACTTTGATGGGATTATACTATAGGCCCCCCAATAGTCAGAGGGAAGTGGAGGAGCATATATGTAGGGAAATCACAGATAGGTGTAGGAATTATAGGGTTGTAATAGTAGGTGATTTTAACTTCCCTAATATTGACTGGGACTGCCTTAGTGCTGAGGGATCACATGGGGAAGAATTTGTTAAGTGTGTCCAGGATAGTTTTCTGAAGCTGTATGCGGATGGCCCTACTAGAGAAGGGGCTACACTCGACCTCCTCTTAGGAAATGAGGATGGGCAGGTGGTTGATGTGTCAGTGGGGGAGCACTTTGGGACCCGTGACCATATCTCTATTAGCTTCAAGATAGTTATGAAAAAGGAAAGGACTGGTCCTCAGGTTGAAGTCCTAAATTGGGGGAACGTCAATTTCCATGGCATCAGACAGGAACTCTCAAAAGTTGAATGGGAGAGGCTGTTTACAGGTCAAGGGACGTCTGGCAAGTGGGAGGCTTTTAAAAGTGAGATAGGAAGAGTTCAGGGCCAGCATGTTCCTGTTAGATGGAAGGGCAAGTCTGGCAAGTTGAGGGAACCTTGGCTGACGAGGGATTTTGAGGGTCTGGTCAGGACAAAGAAGGAGGCATACGTCAGGTATAGGCAGCTGGGATCGAGCGAGTCCCTCGAGAAGTATAGGGGATGTAGGAGTACACTTAAGAAGGAAATTAGGAGGGCGAAAAGGGGCCATGAGATTTCCCTGGCAGATAAAGGAGAATCCTAAAAGATTCTATACGTATATTAAGAGTAAAAGGGTAGCTAGGGAGAGAGTAGGTCCCCTTAAGGATCAGTGTGGCAATCTATGTGTGAAGCCACGCGAAATGGGCGATGTCTTAAATGAATATTTCTCGTCTGTATTTACGGTGGAGAAGGTCATGGAAGCTAGTGAGTTCAAGGGAGGGAACAGCGATATCCTGCAGCATATCAACATTACAAAGGAGGAGGTGTTGGAGGTTTTGAAGCGCATTAAGGTGGATAAATCCCCAGGGCCTGATCTGATGTATCCGAGGATGCTATGGGAAGCAAGGGAGGAGATTGCTGGGGCACTGGCAGAGATTTTTGTATCATCGTTAGCCACGGGTGAGGTACCGGAAGACTGGAGGATAGCTAATTTGTTAATTCATAAATTAAATAACAAATCATGTCGCCTCTTTCTCTTCTAAACTCTGGCGGAGACAAGCCTAGCTTGTCCAATCTTTCCTCGTAAGACAGCCCACCCATTCCATGTATTAGTCCAGTAAACTTTCTCTGTGCTACCTCCAATGCATTTACATCCTTCCGCAAATAAGGAGACCAGTACTGTACTCAGTACTGCAGAAGAGGTCTCACCAATGTCCTGTATAGCTGAAGCATAACCTCCCTACTATTGTATTCAATTCCCATGGTGATAAATGATAACATTCTATTAGCTTTCCTAATTACGTGCTGGACCTGCATACTAACCTTTTGCAATTTATGCCCTCGGACACCCAGATCCCTCTGCATCTCAGAGCTCTGCAATCTCTCACCATTTAGATAATATGCTTTTTTATTTTTCCTGCCACAGTGGCCAATTTCCGACTTTCCCACATTATACACCATTTGCCAGGTCTTTGCCCAATCACTTAACCTATCTATATCCCTTTGTAGCCCCCTTATGTCCTTTTCACAACTTACATTCCTACCTATCTTTGTGATCAGCAAATTTAGCAACAATACCTTCAGTCCCTTCATCTCCGTCATTTATATAAATTGTAAAAAGTTGAGGCCCCAGCACAGATCCCTGTGGCACACCACTCGTTACTTCTTGCCAACCAGAAAATGACCCATTTATGCTGACTCTCTGTTTCCTGTCAGCTAGCCAATCTTCTATCCATGCCAATATGTTACCCCCGACACCATGAGCTTTTATTTTCTGCAATAACCTTTGATATGGCACCTTCTCCTTCCGGAAATCGAACTACAATGCATCCATTGGTTCCCCTTTATCCACAGCACATGTAACTCCCTCAAAGAACTCCAATAAATTGGTTAAACATGATTTCCCTTTCAAAAAACCATGTTGACTCTGCCTGATTACCTTAATTTTATCTAAATGCCCTGCTATAACATCCTCTGTAATAGCTCCAAACATTTTCCCTAAGACAAATGTTAAGCTAACTGGCCTGTCGTTTCCTGCTTTCTGTCTCCCTCCCTTTTTGAATAAATGAGTTACATTCACTCTTTTCCAATCTAACGGAACCTTCCCGAATCTAGGGAATTTTGGAATATTAAAACCAGCGCATCAACTATCTCACTAGCCAATTCAGGACCTGGCGACTTGTCAACCCGCAGCTCCAACAATTTGTTTAGTACCACTTCCCTGGTGATTGTAATTTTCCTGAGTTCCTCCCTCCCTTCAATTTCCTGATATACGGCTAATACTGGGATGTTATTTGTATCCTCAATAGTGAAGACCGATGCCAAGTATCTGTTCAATTCATCTGCCATCTCTTAATTATCCATTATTAATTCCCCAGGACCAACAGTCGCTTTGTTAACTCTTTTCTTTTTAAAATATCTATCGAAACTCTTACTAGTTGTCTTGAAATTTCTTGCGAGCTTTCTCTCATACTCTAATTTTACCTTCCTTATCAATCTTTTAGTAATTCTTTGCTGTTTTTTTATATTCTGTCCAATCTTCTGACCTGCCTCCCACCTTTGCACAATTATAGGCTTTTTCTTTAAGTTTGGTAGTTTCTTTAACTGTTTTCGTGAACCATGGATGGTTGAGTCCCACCTTTGGAACTTTTCTTTCTCGTTGAAATGTATCTATTCTGTGTATTCTGAAATATCCCCTGAAATGTCTGCCACTGCATCTCTATTGACTTATCCCTTAACCTAATTTGCCAGTTCACTTTAGCTAGCTCTGCTTTCATGACCTTATAATTGCCCTTATTTAAATTTAAAATACTAGTCTGGGACCCACTCTCCTCTCCCTCAAACGGAATGTAAAATTCAATCATATTATAATTGCTACTACCTAGGGGCACCTGAACTATGAGGTCATTAATTAATCCTATCTCGTTGCACAATGCCAGGTCTAGTATAGCCTGCTCTCTGGTTGGCTCCAGAATGTATTGTTCCAAGAAATTATCCCAAAAACATTCTATGTACTCCTCATCCAGGCTGCCTCTGCCCATCTGAATTTTCCAGTCTATATGTAGATTAAAATCCCCCATAATTATCACAGTACCTTTCTGACAAGCTGCCACTATTTCTTCCTTGATATCCCATCCGACAGTGTGGTTAATGTTAGGTGGCCTGGACACCACTCCCACAAGTGACTTCGTGCATTTTTGATTTCTCATCTCTACACAAACTGCTTCTGCATCCTGATCTCCAGAACTCAGGTCATCCCTCTCTCTTGCGCTAATACCATCATTAATTAACAGAGCTACCCCGCCACCTTTTCCTAGCTACCTGCCCTTCCAAAATGCCATGTCACCTCCAATATTCACATCCCAATCGATGTCGCCCTGCAGCCATGTCTCTGTAATGACTATCAGATCGTACTTATTTATTCTATTTGTGCTCCCAGTTCATCTGTTTTGTTTCGAATGCTCCATGCATTCAGATACAGAACATTTAGTTTTGTCCTTTTATTATTTTCGTCACCTCTAGCCTTATCTGTCGATTTACTCTTAGATTTGTACAATCTGTCCCTTCCTGTCCCAGTCTGTTTATCATTTCCCATATTTATACCTTTCTCTCTTGCCTTGTCTCTCCTCCTTGATTCACCATATCTTCCCAAATTTGATCCCTTGCCCCCACTATTCAGTTTAAAACCGTCTCTACGTCCCTCGTTATGTGGCTTACTGGAACACCGGCACCAGCACGGTTCAGATGTAGACCGTCCCAACGGTACAGCCACCTCTTTCCCCAGTACTGGTGCCAATGCCCCACGAACCAGAACCCACTACTACCACACCAGTCTTTCAGCCGCAAATTACTTTCTCTAATCTTATTTGTCCTCTGCCAATTTGCACTTGGCTCAGGTAATAATCCAGAGATGATTAACTTTGAGGTTCTGCTTCTTAATATGGAGCCTAGTTCCTCATACTGACTTAGCAGAACGTCTATCCTTGTCCTGCCTATGTCGTTGGTACCGACATGGACCACGCTGACTGGATCCTCCCCCTCCCATTGTATGTTTCACTCCAGCCCTGAGCAGATGTCCTGAATCCTGGCACCGGCAGGCAACACAGCCGTCTGGACTCTTGCTTTTGCTGCAGAGAACAGAGTCAATCCACCTTACTATACTGTCCCCTACTACCACTACATTCCTTTTTTCTCCCTCTTTGAGCCGCAAACACTTACTGCAGATGTGTTTGCCCTGGATCACACTGGCATCCAGGAGCTCCCACATGCTGCAGCTGTGACACATCACCTGTCCTGTCATCCTTAACGTGTTTCAATTAACTACTTAAATATTTTATTCAATTATTCATTTTATTGCTTATTTTATTAAACTTACTACTAGTTTGTTTACTATTTTAAGCGTTAGGTCCAAAATGGACTTTAATCACTGACCAGATGCGCATCAAGCAGGTCGGTTCTTCCAAACCAATCAACTACCTGCTTGCCTGTGATGTCACAGCTTACCAGATCCTCAACAAACAGCTCCTTCCACTGCACCGAAGAAAGAACCAAATCCTGTATACTCACCCCAGCGGCTCTCTGTTTCCCTGCTCTCACTCTCCATTGTGAGGTCACTCCTCGATTTTTTTCCCCCTGCTCTGCTCCTGCCGTTCTCCTCTCTCTCTCGCTCTGTCTCCGAGTTTGTGCTTTTGGCGCATTTGTTCATTTGTTGTTCCGATGTGCTCCTCTGTTTCTGATCCAAAATCTGACTCCGGTGGGACTTAAACCCACAATCTTTAAATATCTTCATCGTCATTAATTAGAAGTCCAACACGCTATCCATTCTGCCACATAGCCTCGCGCATTTTTATCAACATCACTAAGGCCTTTGATCTTGTCAGCAGAGACGGCCTCTTCAAACTGCGATGGAACATGGGCTGCCCTCCTGACCTCTTGGGCATCATCTCTTCTTTCCACGAGAACATGCACAGTTCCATCAGTTACAATGGAGCAACATCAGACGCTTTCAAGATAAGCAGGGCTGCACGCTGGCGCCAACTCTCTTTGGAACAGAGGAACATAGGAGTTAGCTATTCAGCCCGTCGAGCCTGCTGTGTCATTCAATTCGATCATGGCTGATCACCGACCTCAAAGCTCCTTTCCCATGCTCTCCCCATATCCCTTGATGTCATGAGTATCAAGATTTCTATCAATTTCTGTCTTGAACATGCTCAATGATTGAACTGCCGCAGCCCTCTGGGGCACAGTATTCCAATGATTCACCACCGTCTGAGTGAAGAAATTCCACCCATCTCAGTTTTAAATGGCCTACTCCTTATTCTGAGATGATGTCCTTTGGTTTTAGACTCACCAACCAGGGCAAACATCCTGTCTACATCCACACTGTCACGCCCTGTAAGAATTTTGTCAGTTTCAATCAGATCACCTCTCATTCTTCGAAACGTTAAGGAATACAGGCCCAGTTTCCTCAGAAGACAATCCCACCATCCCAGGGATTAGTCTGGTGACATGAAAACAAGAAATGCTGGAACCACTCAGCAGGTCTGGCAGCATCTGTGAAAAGAGAAGCAGAGTAAACGTTTCAGGTCAGTGACCCTTCTTCGGAACTGACATACATTAGAAAAGTCACAGGTGATAAGCAAGTGAGGTGGGGGTGGGTCAAGAGATAACAAAGGAGAAGGTGTAGATTCGACAAGGCCACATAGCTGACCAAAAGGTCACGCCGCAAAGGCAAACAATATGTTAATGGTGTGTTGAAAGACAAAGCATTAGTACAGATTAGGTATTAACGGGCTGAATATTGAGCAGCAGAAAGTACAAACCTGAAAAAAAAACACTAGGTAAGCAAACTGAACAAACTGAGATGAAATGAAATAAATGCAAAAAAAAGATTAGTCTGTTGACCCTCTGTTTCACCCCCTCTATTGCAAGTGTATCCTTCATCAGATGAGGGGACTAAACTGTACACAATACTCCAGTGCGGATTCACCAAGGCTCTATACAATTGCAGCAAGACATCTTTACTCCTGTACTCATGACCCCTCGTGTGGGTACAACATACCATTTGCCTTCCTAATTGATTGCTGCACCTGCACAAGAGCTTTTAGTGTCTCAAGAACAAGGACACCCAGGTCCCTTTGGACATCGACACTTCCCAACCTCTCACCATTTAAGAAATACTCTGTCTTTCTGTTTATTCTACCAAAGTGGATAACTTAACACTTATTCACATTATATTCCATGTTCTTGCCCATTCACTTAGCCTCTCCAGGTCCCCTGGAAGCCTCTCTGCATCCTCCTCACAACTCACACTTCACCGAGCTTTGTGTCATCTGCAAACTTGGAAATATTACATTTAATCCCCACATCCAAATCATTTATATAGGTTGTTAACAGCTGTGGCTCCAACACTGATCCTTGCAGTACCCCAATAGTAACAGCCTGCCATCCTGAGAAGGACCCGTTATCCCTGCTCTCTGTTTTCGGTCTGTTAACCAATTCTCAATCCATATCAGTATATTATCCCCAAGCCTATGTGCTCTAATTTTGTTTACTCACCTCCTGTGTGGGACCTTACCAAAGGAAAATACAAATACCACATTTCCACTGGTTCTCCTTTATCTGTTCCATAGGTAACATCCTCAAAAAACTCAAAAGGTTTTTCAAACCTGTTTTCCTTTTCATAAATCTATGTTGACTCTGCCCAATCATATCATCATTTTCGAACTGTCCAGTTATCACATCCTTTATAATTGGCATATTCTTCTCCATGCTGCTATTGTACACTTTCAATGACTCAGATGGGGGTGTGCACCTGCACATCAGAGCTGACGACAAGCCGTTCAACTTGGCAAGACTGTGCGCCAAGACCAAAGTGGGTAAATTCCTAGTCTGTGAGTTGCTGTTTGCTGATGATGCTGTGCTGACATCCCATAATGAAGTTCAGTCACAGCAGCTTGTAGATCGGTTCTCCCTGGCCTGCAAAGAGTTTGGACTGACGATCAGCATCAGGAAGATGAAAGTTATGGGCCAGGACGTAGAGACTCCACTTTCCATCAACATCGATAACCTCACTTTGGAGGTTGTCAACAGCTTCACATACCTTCAATCAACAATCACCAGCAATCTGTTCCTTGATGCTGAAATCAGCACCAGGATTGCCAATGCTGCAGCTGTCATGTCAAAGTTGGGAAGACAAGTGTGAACCGACAGCAAATTGACCGAAAATACAAAGCTCCACGTGTACCAGGCTTGTGTTCTCAGCACCCTCATTTAGAGTAGAGAAGCATCAACAACTTATACAAGCCAAAAGAAACGGCTGAACAGCTTCCACCTCCACTGCCTCAAATGGATACTGGGCATCTTCTGGCAGGACAGAGTGTCGAATGCGGAAGTACACCAGCGTGCAGGGATCCACAGCATGTTTGCCCTCTTGAGTCAGCGGTGACTCTGTTGATTGGGCCAAATGGATGACGGTCACATTGCCAAATACATGCTCGATGGTGAGCTTGCTATCAGCACGAGACCAACAGGTCAGGGAAAAAAATCAAGTCCTTTGGAGCGGTTTGAGTTAATTCAGGAGAGTGGGCATGGATTTATAAATGGGAGTTCATGCTTGACGAATCTAACTGTATTTGTTGATAAACTATCTGAGAATGCTGATGAAGGGAATGCAGTGGATGTTGTTTATATGGATGTTACGAAAGCATTTTATAAAGTACCACATAAAAGGGTTGTCAACAAAATTGAGGTTCATGGATTAGGTGGGTCAGTGTCCATTTGAATAGTAAATTGTTTGAAAGACTGAAAACAGCGAGTCATATTCAATGGTTCTTGGTCAGACCGGAGGATCGTCGACAGTGGTGTTCCCCAAGGGTCAGTGCGAGAACAACTGCTTTTTTTGCGAAAGGTAAGTGACTTGGATCTTGGAATACAGAGTAGAATCTCAAAATATGCCGATGACAAGAAACTTGGAGGAGTGGCAAACAGTGAGGATGATATGAACTGCCTGCAACAGGACAGTGATAGGCTCGCAGAATGGGCAGACAGGTGGCAGATGGAATTTAATAGTGACAAGTGTGAGGTGATACATTTTGGCAGAAGAAACAGGGAGAGGCAATATATACTTAATGGCACAGTTCTAAAGAGTGTACTGGAATAGAGGGACTTGGGGTTCATGTGCATCAATCTTTGAAGGTGGCAAGACATATTGCGAGAGTGGTTCGCAAAGCATATGGGATCTTGGGCTTTATAAATAGAGGCGTTGAGTGCAAAAGCAGGGAAGTTATGCTGAACCATTATAACACTCTGGTTAGGCCCCAATTGGAGTGTTGCTTCCAGTTCTGCTCAGCAGACTTTAGAAAGATTGTGAGGGTCCTTGAGAGGATGCAGAAGCGATATACCAGAATGGATCCAGGGATGGGGGATTTTAGTTACAAGGTTAGGTTGGAAAAGCGAGGATTATTCTGCCTATATCAAAGCAGATTGAGTGGAGAATTGATAGAGGTGCATAACACCTCTGGAGAACAGGCCATCCTGGACTGGGTATTGTGTAATGAGAAAGGATTAGTTAACAATCTTGTTGTGTGGGGTCCCTTGGGGAAGTGCGCCCATAATATGATAAAATTCTTCATTAAGATGGAGAGTGAGAGAGTTGATTCCGAGACTTGTGTCCTGAATCTAAACAAAGGAAACTATGAAGGTATGAGGCGGGATTTGGCTATGATAGATTGGGGAACGTTTCTGAAAGGGTTGACAGTGGATAGGCAATGGCTAGCATTTAAAGAGCGCATGGATGAATTACAACAATCGTTCATTCCTGTCTGTGCAAAAGTAAAACAGGAAGGGTGGCTCAACTGTGGCTTACAAAAGAAATTAAGGAAAGTATTAGATCCAAGGAGGAGACATATAAAATGGTCAGAACAAGCAGCAAACCTGAAGATTGTGAGCAGTTTGGAATTTAGCAGAGGAGGACAAAATGATTGATTAAGAAGGGGGAAATAGAGTATGAGAGTAAGCTAGCAGAGAACATAAAAACTGACTGTAAAAGCTTCTATAGATATGTGTAGAGAAAAAGATTAGTGAAGACAAATGTGGGCCCCTTACAGTCAGAAACAAGGGAATTTATAATGGGAAACAAAGAAATGGTAGACCAATTAAATACACACTTTGGATCTGTCTTCACAAAGGAGGATACAAATTATCTCCCAGAAACGTTGGGGAACATAGGGTCTAGTGAGAAGGAGGATCTGTATGAAATCAGTATTTGTACGGAATGTTTGGGAAATTGATCGGATTGAAGGCCGATAAATCCCCAGGGCCTGATAATCTACATCCCAGGGTACTTAAGGATGTGGCCCTTGAAATAGCAGATGCATTTCTGGTCTTTTTTCAAAATTCTATCGACTCTGGAACAGTTCCAATGGATTGGACGGTAGTTAATGTAACTCCATTATTTAAAAAAAGAGGCAGAAAGAAAACAGCCAATTATATACCGGTTAGCCTGACATCCTCTACATTGCTTTCATTGATCTCACCAAAGCCTTTGACCTCGTCAGCAGACGTGGTCTCTTCAGACTACTAGAAAAGATCGGATGTCCACCAAAGCTACTAAGTATCATCACCTCATTCCATGACAATATGAAAGGCACAATTCAACATGGTGGCTCCTCATCAGAGCCCTTTCCTATCCTGAGTGGTGTGAAACAGGGCTGTGTTCTCGCACCCACACTTTTTGGGATTTTCTTCTCCCTGCTGCTTTCACATGCGTTCAAATCCTCTGAAGAAGGAATTTTCCTCCACACAAGATCAGGGGGCAGGTTGTTCAACCTTGCCCGTCTAAGAGCGAAGTCCAAAGTACGGAAAGTCCTCATCAGAGAACTCCTCTTTGCTGACGATGCTGCTTTAACATCTCACACTGAAGAATGCCTGCAGAGTCTCATCGACAGGTTTGCGTCTGCCTGCAATGAATTTGGCCTAACCATCAGCCTCAAGAAAACGAACATCATGGGGCAGGATGTCAGAAATGCTCCATCCATCAATATTGGCGACCACGCTCTGGAAGTGGTTCAAGAGTTCACCTACCTAGGCTCAACTATCACCAGTAACCTGTCTCTAGATGCAGAAATCAACAAGCGCATGGGTAAGGCTTCCACTGCTATGTTCAGACTGGCCAAGAGAGTGTGGGAAAATGGCGCACTGACACGGAACACAAAAGTCCGAGTGTATCAGGCCTGTGTCCTCAGTACCTTGCTCTACGGCAGCGAGGCCTGGACAACGTATGCCAGCCAAGAGCGACGTCTCAATTCATTCCATCTTCGCTGCCTTCGGAGAATACTTGGCATCAGGTGGCAGGACTATATCTCCAACACAGAAGTCCTTGAAGCGGCCAACATCCCCAGCTTATACACACTACTGAGTCAGCGGCGCTTGAGATGGCTTGGCCATGTGAGCCGCATGGAAGATGGCAGGATCCCCAAAGACACATTGTACAGCGAGCTCGCCACTGGTATCAGACCCACCGGCCGTCCATGTCTCCGTTATAAAGACGTCTGCAAACGCGACATGAAATCGTGTGACATTGATCACAAGTCGTGGGAGTCAGTTGCCAGCATTCGCCAGAGCTGGCGGGCAGCCATAAAGACAGGGCTAAATTGTGGCGAGTCAAAGAGACTTAGTAGTTGGCAGGAAAAAAGACAGAGGCGCAAGGGGAGAGCCAACTGTGCAACAGCCCCAACAAACAAATTTCTCTGCAGCACCTGTGGAAGAGCCTGTCACTCCAGAATTGGCCTTTATAGCCACTCCAGGCGCTGCTTCACAAACCACTGACCACCTCCAGGCGCGTATCCATTGTCTCTCGAGATAAGGAGGCCCAAAAGAAAAAAAAAAGAAAAAGAAGTCGTGGGGAAAATGCTGGAGTCCATTATAAAAGATGTAATAGCAGAGTGCAATAATAACTCGTCTCCACTCCTAGTATTTCTAAATCCCACACATTCACTACAATGTGAACAATTATTTCCTGTTGTGTCTCTCTCAGATTTGTAAACTTCACTGTATTGGAGTGAGGTGACATCTACTGGCGGGAAGCAAGAACTGCAATCAAGCAGCAGAAACTACACAGTCTGTCAGGGTGAAAGAAACATTGCAATGTGAGGATACAGCGAAGTGGTTTGATTGGGTAGATGGAGACATGATTCCACTTGTGGTGGTGTCTGAAGCAAAGGCCAGAAATACAAAATTGTCATTAATAAAAGAAATGAGGAATTCATGAAAAATGTATGAACGTAGTGAATGGTTAGAATGTGGATAGAATAGAAAGTGAGATTGGATGGACAGAAGCAGTCTGAAAGGATGGTTGAAACAAAAGGTAAGTGCCCTGAAACGTTAACTGTGTTTCTCTCAGAACAGATGCTGCCAGAGCTGCTGAGCATTTCCAGCACTTTCTGTTTTTATTTCAGCATTTGCAGGATGTTGCTTTGATCTGAAAAAAATGGATGATTGGCTGGGGGGGTGCCAGTGAAATTCCACAGCAGCTAATAAAACCTAACCTGTCGGTGGCTCGTTGGTCCAGTGGTGTGATTCTCGTTTCGGGTCTATGGTTAATGAGCATGCGAGAGATCCCGGGTTCAAGTCCCGGACAAGCCCGGATCTGCTGGCCTTTTTTAGATAAAGTTTATCTATTGGTTTCAGCCTTGCAGAAGGTGGAATTGACTTCCAATCGGAGCTGGCTTGAGGACCAGACAACTGGATTCAAAGAGCTTGTCGACAAAATTGTAATTAACTAAATGTACAGATAACCAACTGGGAATATAAAGTTGTTGCAGTAATTGAGACCTGTCTCCAAAAACAACAGGACTGGGTTCTGGACTGGAATGGAATGGAATTCTTCAGTGTTTCTGTTGTTTGGCTTGCATTGACTCATCGATTTTCTTGTTTTTCACTTTGTCGATGCCTTTGAATAATTGTGGATTCTTCTTCAGAGTGTCTTCTTTCACCAGGTAGTTCTGACCTCTGATGATGTTGATTGTAATCAGCTTCAATTCGCTGATAGTTTTGGAACTGAGCAGATTTCCTTGGCTTGAGTCTACAACATGGAACTCAGTCTGACATGTGGACACATGGAAGGATTTGAGTGCCACCCCTGGGTTGGAGTTGCATCCATCCAATAAGAGACCGAGTAGAAGTGACAGTTCTGTCAGTCGAACATGAGACTTTTAATGGCAGGGTTGTGAGTTTGAGTGCCATTCTGTTTTTCCCTTTTTTAAGGCTTCATGAGCAGAGAGTACAGGGAGTGTTTGAAATGAGCAAGTCTCGCTTTGATTCAGGACTCTTACCTCTCAGCAGCATCTCACTATGAAAGATTGAATTTGATCTCATTTCATTCTCAGCTCGGGGTCTGTGTGGCTCAGTGGCACTTCTGGCTGTCTCCCGCTTCACAATCCATCAGTACTGAGAAAGCAATGGGGAATATGACTGACATGTTGTGTTCTTTAATTTTTTGGAAAACTTGAATGTATGTATTTTCTTCCAAAACAAGGACACCAAACCACTGTTAATTTAGGGCTGAAATAGCTCAGTTGGGCGAGCATTAGACTGAAGATCTAACAATCCCGGGTTTCAGCAATTTTGCTTCCTTATACGTCCCTTGCCTTGGTTCTGATTTTCCGGTTGTACAACTTACTTTGAAATTATTTACCAAGCACCAGTGGATTGAATTTGAGAAACAACACAGAGTCATTTACAGCATAGAAGGTGGTCGTTTGGCCTATCACGTCCATGCTGGCTCTCCCCGGAGCAATCTAGTCAGTTCCACTCACCAGCTCGATCCCTTTCCTCCTGCAAGTTTCTTTCCTTCAAGTATCCATCTAATTTCCTTTTCAAATCATTGATTGTCTCTGCTTTCATCACACTCGTGGGCCAAGACATTACTACCCACAGCATAAAAAAGTTCCACCTCATCAAGGATGGGAAATACTTATGTCTTCTATATTTGCTTATTCTCTATTTCTATGAGAATAGACTGGCAGTCAACATGAAAGGAAACCCAAAAATCTTCGAGCAGCATGTAAATGATCAGTGGGTCGCAAGAGGCTGAGTAGGGCCTATTAGGGACAAAGAGGATAATGTATGTTTCGAGCTGCAGAGCAATGTTAATCTACTTAATGAGTACTTTGTATCAGTGATCACTAAGGAAGTGGAATTTGACAAAATATCAGTCGAAGTGAAGAGAGTAGAGGCAATGGATAGGGTACAAATTGAGAGAGGGAGGTACTAAAAAGGCTGGCTGTGCTTAGGGTAGATAAATCACCTGGTCTGGAAGGCTTGCATCCCAGGTTGCGAAAGGAAATGCGGATGCGGATAAAGGAAGTGTTTGCTATAATCTTCCAATCTTCCCTGGATACGGGGGAGGTGCCAGGAGTAAACAGTGGCAAATGCGACACCCTCATTCAAGAAAGGGTGTAAGGTCAGTCCGGCTAACTGCAGGCCAGTTAGATTAACAGCAGTGGTGGGTAAGGTTTTAGAAAGAATAATCAGGGTAAAAAATCAACAGTCACTTGGAGAGGTTTGAGTTAATTAAGGAGAGTGAGCATGGATTTATAAATGGGAGTTCATGCTTGACTAATCTAACTGCATTTTTTGATGAACTAACAGAGCAGCTTGATGAAGGGAATGCAGTGGATGTTGTTTGTATGGATTTTAAGGAAGCGTTTGACAAGGTACCACATAAAAGGATGGTTTCCAAAATTGAGGTTCGTGGTATAGGAGGGTCAGTGTCCAATTGGATAGAAAATTGGTTTAAGGACAGAAAACAGCGAGTCTTATGAAATGATTCTTTGTCAGACTGGAGGATCGTCGACAGTGGTGTTCCCCAAGGGTCAGTGCAAGAACCACTGCATTTTTTGCTAAAGCATCTTGGATCTTGGAATACAGAGCAGAATCTCAAAATATGCCGATGACACCAAACGTGGAGGAGCGGCAAACAGTGAGGATGATATGAACTGCGTGCAACAGGACAATGATAGTCTAGCAGAATGGGCAGACAGGTGGCAGATGGAATTTAATAGTGACAAGTGTGAGGTGATGTATTTTGGCATAAGGAATAGGGAGAGGCAATATTTACTTAATGGCACAGTTCTAAAGAGTGTGTTGGAATAGAGGGACTTGGGGTTCATGTGCATCAATCTTTGAAGGTGGCAAGACATATTGCGAGAGTGGTTAGCAAAGCATATGGGATCTTGGGCTTTATAAATAGAGGCATTGATTACAAAGCAGGGAAGTTATGGTGAACCATTATAAAGCTCTGGTTAGGCCCCAGTTGGCGTGCTGCTTCCAGTTTTGCTTACCACACTTCGGAAAGAATGTGAGGATCCTTGAGAGGATGCAGAGGAAATTCACCAGAATGGATCCAGGGATGGAGGATTTTAGTTACAAGGTTAGGTTGGAAAAGTTGGGGTTGTTCTGCCTGTCTCAAAGGAGAGTGAGGGGAGAATTGATAGATGTGGTTTAGGCTATGACAGTTTTATATAAGTTGGCAAGGAAACATTGTTCCCGTTAACTATTGGTACAAGGACTACGGGACACAGACTGAAGGTTTTGGACAGGAGATACAAGGGGAATGTGTGGATGAACTTTTTTACACTGATTGGTGATGATCTGTAACTCGCTGACCACGAGGGCGGTGGTAATGGAGACAATCGATGATTACAAAAGGAATTTGGATGGGCACTTGAAGGAAATAATTTACAGGGCAATGGGGATCGAGCAGACAAGTAATAACTCGTCTCCACTCCTAGTATTTCTAAATCCCACACATTCACAATAATGTGAACAATTCTTTCCTGTTGTTTCTTTCTCAGATTTGTAAACTTCACTGTATTGGAGTGAAGTGACATCTACTGGCAAGAAACAAGAACTGCCGTGATGAGATCAGCCATGATTGTATTGAATGGCAGAGCAGGCTCGAGGGGCTGACTTGCCGACTCCTGCTCCCAGTTGTTATGTTCGTAGAATCATACAGCACAGAAGGAGGCCATTCGGCCCCATTGTGCCTCTGCTGACTCTCTGACAAGAAGATGCAATTAGTCCAACCCCCTACATATTTCCCCATAATCCTGGAGAATTTCACTTTGAAATATTTGTCCAATTCCTTTATGAAAGTTATAATTGAATCTGTTTCCACCACCCTGTCAGACAATTGATTCCAAATCCGAATCAGTTACTGGGTAAAAAGATCTCTCCTCACCTCCCCTTGACATTTTTGGCCAATTATTTTAAATCTGTGTCCTCTGGTTACTGACCCCCAGGTCAGTGGAAACAGTTTCTCCCTCTCTCCCCTATGAAAATCCTTCATGATTCTGAACACCTCTATTAAATCTTCCCTTAACCTTCTCTACTTTGGAGAGAACAATCCCAGCTTCACCAGCCTGTCCAGAGAACTGAAACACCTCATCTCTGGTATCATTCCAGTAAATCTCCTCTGAACTGTGTCAGAAGCTTTGATGTCCTTTCTAAAGCCTGGTGCCCAGAATTGGACGCATTACTTGAGCTGAGATCGAGCCAGTGACGCCCACATCCCACGAACGAATAAAAAACGCTCCCTTACCATTCCCCAATTCTTTAGCATTTATCGACGCTCCTTGCCCAGTCCCCAAATCTTATTCATTTAGAAACGCTCCCTGCCCAGTCTCCAATTCTTATTCAATTATGGACACTCCCTGCCCAGTCCCCAATTCTTATTCATTTAAAGACGCTCCCTGACCAGTCCCCAAATTTTATTCATTTGGAGATGCTCGCTGCCCAGTCCCCAAGTCTTATCCATTTATAGACGCTCCCTGACTGGAACCCAAATTTTATTCATTTAGAGACGCTCCCTGCCCAGTCTCCAATTCTTATCCATTTATCGACGCGGTTTCGGGAAGCCTCACCGGGAAAAGCTTCACCACCGCCATCCGCAGGGATACAGATGGGATTGTTCCATGTTATTGTGGCCCTGAGGCCCTGCTCCAGCTGTGTGAGCCCACAAAGTCTTCTCGCACTTTGTGAATATCCCGCTCCAAATCCGAACCCGCAGCTCCAGCTGCTGACAAAGCTGTCTCTACTGCGCCTGCGCGCCCCGCTCCTGTCACAGATCGGGCGAATTCTAGGCCGCTAAGCATTCTGGGTACCACACCTGTCATTAATGCTATTCTTTCAGCTGATCGGTTTTGTTGCGTACATTTCATGACCCAGAATCGTCGTGAGTGTTTTCTTTTGCACCTGTCAATGCCTGGGAGGAGAGAGTCAGCTTCACTTTGGAGCCATGAGTTTCTGGTGTGAGAAACTGGTGTTTAACTCAGTATATTTCAGTTTTTGGTCTGTGACTGTGGGTATTATTCAGTACCTGTTTGTTACTGCTATTGCTATGTGAGTTTCACCACATATCTTTCCACAACTTGTATGTGAGCATCAGCTTTTGTCTAGATCTATCAGTTTCTGAGAAGTGAGAAAGGGTTTGATTTTATCCCTATCAGTTTCTGTTGCATGCATGTGTCTTTAATCTGCACCTCCTCTGAGTGTGTCTTCGTCTCTGTACTTGTAGGTGAGTATGTGTTTTGCTTTGTATCTCTCAGTCTTTGAAGTGTGAGCCTGGGCTTGTACCTAATTTCCTTTGTACCTTGCAGTTGGGATATGAAAGAAAGATTTTTACACGTTACCTGCCAACTGCTGCTACGTGACTGTTGGTTTCACACTGTATCTGTCAATTTCTTGTCTGGTAATGCGAAGTTTACAGTGCACCTGTCAGTTTCTAGTCTAGGACTGAGTTGGTTTTACTCTGTCCCGAGCATTCGCTGGTATGTTAGTGTGGGGTTTACATTGTACCTGTCAGTTTCTTGTATGTGACTGTTGATTTCACTCTGAAAAGAATCATAGATCATACAATAGTTACAGAACAAAAGGAAGCCATTCAGCTCATTGTGCTTGTGCTGCTTCTCTGCACGAGCAACTCAGCTCATGCCACAGACTCATGTATTCCATGAAAACATGCAATTTTTTTCACTTCAGATAATTATCTTATACCATTTTGAAAGCCATGGTTGAATCAGCCTCCATCACACTCTCAAGCAGTGCATTTCAGATCTTAACCACACGCTGTGCAAAAGAAGTTTTTCCTCATGTTGCCTTTGGTTCTTTTGCCATTCACCTTAAATCGGTGTCCTCTGGTTACAGAGTCGTGAATAATATTCCCCATTGCTTTCTCAGCACTGATCGATCGTGAAGCAGGAGACAGCCAGAAGTCCCATTGAGCCGCACTGACCCCGAGCTGGGAATGAAATGAGATGAAGTTCAATCTTTCACAGCGAGATGCTGCAGAGAGATAAGAGTCCCGAATCAAAGTGAGACTTTCTCATACTTTTGCTGAATTTCATTTCAAACACTCCTTGTACTCTCTGCTAATGAAGCCTTAAAAAAGGGAAATACAAAATGGCACTCAAACTCACCACCCTGAAATTAAAAGTTTAATGTTTGACTGACTGAACTGTCACTTCTCCTCGGTCTCTTATTGGAAGGATGCAACTGTATTCTTCAACGCAGGGGTGGCATTCAAATCCTCCCATGGGTCCACATGTCAGACTGAGTTCCATGTTGTCGACTCAAGACAAGGAAATCTGTTCAGTTCCAAACTATCAGCGAATTGAAGCTCATTACGATCATCATCATCAGAGGTCAGAACTACTTGGTGAAAGAAGACACTCTGAAGAAGGATCCACAATTATTCAAAGGCATCGACAAAGTGAAAAACAAGAAAATCGATGAGTCAATGCAAGCCAAACAACAGAAACACTGAAGAATTCCATTCCATTCCAGTCCAGAACCCAGTCCTGTTGTTTTTGGAGTCAGGTCACAATTACTGCAACAACTTTATATTCCCACTTGGCTATCTGCACATTTAGTTAATCAAGCTCTTTGAATCCAGCTCTCTGGTCCTCAAGCAGGCTCCATATGGAAATCAATTCCGCCTTCTGCAAGGCTGAAACCAATCAATGACCTGAAACTAAAAATACCAAAGAAGAAGGGCTTGTCCAGGATTTGAACCCAGGATCTCTCACACATTAATTAATCAGTCATGTGTTGTGATCTGGAATGCACTGTCTGATCAGGACTTGAAAGCAAATTCAGTAGTAACTTTGAAAAGCAACAGGGAAAAATACTGGAAGGAAAATGTACGGATTACAGGAAAAAGTTGAGCAGCAGGATATGGGTGGCGCAGTGGTTAGCAATGCAGCCTCACAGCTCTAGGGACCCGGGTTCGATTCTGGGTACTGCCTGTGTGGACTTTTGCAAGTTCTCCCTGTGTCTGCGTGGGTTTTTTTCCGGGTGTTCCGGTTTCCTCCCACAAGCCCAAAGACTTGCAGGTTGGCAGGTGAATTGGCCATTATAAATTGTCACTAGTATCGGTAGGTGGCAGGGAAATATAGGGACAGGTGGGGATGTTTGGTCAGAATATGGGATTAGTGTCGGATTAGTGCAAATGGGTGGTTGATGGTCGGCACATACTCGGTGGGTCGAAGGGCCTGTTTCAGTGCTGAATCTCTGATCTAATCTAATTGGATAGCACAACCAAAGAGACAGCACTGACACAATGGACCTCCTTCTTTGGGTTTAATGAACATAATGTTGATACAACTCGCTGAGTTGGAAGGGAAGTGAACCCAGATTCCGGGTATTCTAAACACCAGACCCAAACCAACTGAACCACCCTGTTGTTTAATCTCTGTTTTTCACACCAGCTTCTCCTCGCTCTTTCTGTGTTTCCAGTCTGGTCTGTTCCTCTGACCTTCATTCCTGACATTCCATTGAGAATGGCCAATTGGGATGGAAGACATTGGAACGGATTTTTCTGTCGGCGGCTGACATGGAGGGCAGACTTCGCACATCCACACGGCAAGAAGGCATTTCAAGTATTTATGAGTCCAATTGTCAGCAATTTTATTCACTGGATCCAATTGAACTAATAGCACACGGGAACCACGGGGCTTCAGAGCCTCGCCTGGTTAAAGGAGGTGACTGGGAGGTGGGAGCTGAGTGTTGGCTTCACCTGGAAGCTGTCGGGTGAGGTAGCGTAACTTGGCAGCAAGGGTGGAGGGGGAAAGGGCATCCGGAATCACTGTCAGGAGTTGGGGCCAATGTGCCAGCTCTGCAGGGGGAGCTACACCAGGGTGCCATTGAGGCAGTGCCACCTCAATGAGGGTAAATGTGAGTGGGTAAAGAGTGAGGTAAATGTGGCTGGGTGTTGTTTACTGTGAAGGCCTTGCACTCAGGGAGGGGCAACCTGTCATGGGCCTCATTCACCCTGGATTCGAGGCTCCCATTGAGGAGGAGTAGAGAGGGAGGGAGGGAAGGGCAGGCAAAAGCAGGGACACCACAGCAGCTTGGGGGCCCACAGGAAGGCCAGCCTCGAACAGGAGGCTGGAGAAGGAGGCAGAGGAACACGTCAGCCGAGGTTCAACTACCTGCAGATGTCCGAGTGACAGTGTCTCCACAGACTGCACCTCGCCACGGAGGTTGTCACTGATCTCTCTGCCATGATGCAGCTGTGCCCCATGGGACTTGGTGGGCACCTGATGCCGGTGTCACAGAAGGTCACTGTGCCACTGAACATCTGATGACCAGATCATTGCGGGGATCCACTTGAGATATGTGTGGAATCTCACAGTCTGTGGTGAATCAGTGCATCAAGGAGGTCACCAATGTCCTCTTCAGGAGGGCCGGTGACTATGTGCACATCGATCCAAGCAGTCAGGCTGAGAGGGCTATAGGATTTGGGGCCATCGCTGGATTCCCCCAGGTGTAGGGTCTCATCGAATGCACCCATGTGACCATCATGGCTCCTGGAGACCAGCCAGCAGCCTTCAACAGGAAGGGCTTCCATTTGCTCAGTGTGTAACTGGTCTGTGACCATCACAAATGGATCCTACAGGTGTGTGCACAAATCCCGGGAAGCAGCCACAACGCCTGCATACCAAGGCAGACGCAGGTGACAGAACTTTTCCGTGGCCCCATGCGCTTCCTGAGATGGATCCTTGGAGACAAGGGCAACCCAGTGTGGTCATGAGTACTGACGCCTGTGAGGAATCCACACAAGGATGCAGAGGTGAGGTACAACACCTGCTGCGGGTCCACCCGAGTGACCATCAAGAAGGCCATTGGTCTCCTGAAGATGAGATTGAAGCGCCTGGATTGTTCCAGTGGAGTCCTTCAGTATGTCCCGGCGAGGGTCTCGCATATCGCGGTGGTTTGCTGTGAACTGCACAATCTGGCACTACAGAGGGGTGAGGTGTTGACAAGTGAGGATATCATGGAGTGCGATGTCTCCTCTGATGATGAGGATGTGGAGGAGGATGCTGCTCAGGCAGTGCCAGATGAAGGACCTCAGGCACAGCAGGAAAGCCACCATGAGATACACACACGGGAGACACGAGACACCCTTATACATTCAAGTTTCCTTTCAGCCTTCCCACCTTCTGGAACCAAGGCAATAAAGTCTTAGCTTTAACCAGCCCTGTTGTCACCTACTTCCTTCTGCACTACAGCGCCCAGGTACACATCACACAGTGGCAAGGCCGAAGCTTTGTGAGCTCGGGGCTTGGTCCCTCACTTCCAGCCCCTTGGGAGGAAGGGTTTAAAGGAAGTCCCAAAGGGCATCAACAATAGGAAGGAGACATAATGAGAGAACATCAGTTCTTTATTCTGTGCGACACCAAACACAACCCTATCCATCTGGAATGTACATTCACCCGTGAACCCCTCAGTGAATCTAGGTGCTCTGCTTAAATCACTTCCGGGTGCTCCTACGTGGTGCTCCCCCTGCTCTGTCAGCTGAGGTGGAGACAGGCTGCTGACCTTGCTGCCCCATGGCTTGGGATGACATTGCTGGCCGTCCTCTGGCTGCCTGAGGCCTGGAGAGCCCCGGCACACTGAGGGCCTCCTGCACAGGTACAGGGACCCCCCTCTGTCATCGAGGATGATGGAGGCACTGGCATCACTGGTGTCACTGGCAGAGGGACTTTCGAGCTACTGTCCACACCAGGAGCACCCTGAGAGGAGACCCCAGATGTAGCAGCCAGCTGCTCCTCCCCCTTATAAGACACACTTGTACCTCCCTGCTGACCTGAGAGGGACGTGGACCTGGTGGAGAATTCAGGTGCCTCGTCCCCCCTCTCACCTTGTCACCGCTGGATGGAGCTCATGTACAAAGTGATGGAGTGCAGGTCTGCGAACATCTCTGGCAGCCACTGATTGATCGGCTGAATCTGGCTCTCCATGAGAGTCACCAATCTCTCAATGGAGGAAGCCAGACACACCCCCATCAGAGACAGTGCAGCACCCAAGGCCTGGATGGACTCCTCCACCATCCTTGTTTGGGTACACATAGCCTCTGGCAACTCTGCCAGATGTTACCTGACCTCTCGCTGCAGCTGCGGTATTTCCCGTGTTGCTGGTGACACCAGAGGCATGTCATCAGCCTGGAGCTCAGTGTGGGCCTGGCCTCCCACAGACCACCAACTGTCAGTGGCCTCGGCTGTCACAGCCTCCGTCAGCTGCCCGGGCCTGTCTGTGATGTGCTCATCAGTTTGCGTGAGCGTTTCTGTTCTGGTGGAGGGTGCAGGGGAATGATGTGATGGTGCACCATCTGAGGCTCCCTCCTCCTCCTCAGACGTGTCCGGCTGTCTCCCAGTCTCTCCAGCTCTTTGCTTTTGTCGTTCATCCTGGCATTCATGTGAAAACAGGGACATTGAAGGGTTAGGGTCTGCCCATCGTGACATTCCAACCACCCCTACTGTGCAGCTCCATTGATGCAGTGGTGAACAGATGAGCAGTGTGGCGACTTTGCAGCGACTGTGCCCCAGGAGATGTTCACTCACTCTCTTGGGTAGATGCCCCTGTCTCTCCATCAGCTATGGAGCAGCTGCTTTGCTGTCCTGCCTGTTCCATGGCCTCCTCCTCCATCGGGATGAGGACATGGAGATAAAGCATCCACCGCCAGTCTTGACACGCTCTTTCCAATTGTGGGATGTCTTCTCCTGCAGACACAATGATGAACAAAGTTAGTCTCCCAGCTGGGACAAGCCCAACATCTCTGATGGTGATAGTCCAGCAGTCCATGATGTGGACACACATATGCCTCCTGCATGCGGCCCCACTCGAGGGACTGTGTGAGGTTATATAATGACTGACGTGTGCCTCTCCTGCTGCCCTTCCCAAATACACATGACTGGGTGTTCACTCCCTTTCCACTAAACATTCCCTCTCACTCTGCCACATGCAATGTCCAAAGGGTCCAAAGTGTTTTGAGTTGTCGCCTGAGCAACCTGGATCAGGTCATTGATCCACTTCCTGCACTGGATCCATGTCCTGGGGGTGAACCCATGGCTGCTGACCTCACCTACTATCTCCAGCCAGCTTTGCTTGGTCAGGTGGACAGGTCTCCACCTCCCATCCCTGGGGAAGAGGATCTTCCACCTTTCTCTTGCCACCTGGAGGAGAACCTGCAGGGAGGCATCGCTAAACCGTGGGACCATGGTCACTGCAGGCTCGCATTCAGCTCCTTACCCATCAGGCAACAGAGGCAGCAGAACGGGTCCTGGGACAGCAGAGGCAGCAGAACGGGTTCTGGGACAGCAGAGGGCTCTCAGGAAGACACTCCTTTAAACCAGGCAGCAGTGAATGCAGGGCTGGCAGCCCTTTAAATATGGTGCCAGCACCTGCCGTTGTGTCAGATGTCGGTGCCATCGGCACCTCGTTCCCTGCCTCTGGTCCTTGTTTACATGGGCCCCACGCCTCCCCTTCATTAATTGGTCGGCTGCTCCGTGATCGGGGTCGGTCGGCCACATTTCACTCGTGTGGTGATGCCACCCGCTTCCGGTGCCTCTGCCGAGAGCCGCACCGTTAGTTTAAAATTCAGCCCATTTGGTCAAGAGTGGAAAATCTCCCCTCTGATTCTCTCTACTTAAAATGAAGGAGACATCAAATTAAAACTGATGAAACCAGGGATTGTATCCTAGTTCTTCAATCTAGTGTTCTCCCAACTGAGCTATTCCGGCCTCACTGTGAACTCATCTTCGTTGGAGACAAATATAACTCCAAGCGGGATTTCCCACACGTCCATTCCTCACTTCAGGGGAATGGGACCCGAGCAGATCGCGGAGCTCAGATTATGTTCATGTTCTGCTCTTGATATCTTCATATTATTTTGCGTTTGAGCCACTTTTAATCAGGTTCACGGACAAATTCTTCCATCATCCCTTCTCCCACATCCTCTCTCTCTCATTCATTCTTTATTCCTCACAATCCAGAAAGGGTTAAGAATCAGAGCTCACCTCCAAACCCTCTGCACACAGACCTCTGTCTGTCACCCTGTTTGCTCCAAGATTAAAGAGACCAGTCAATAAATTACACACTTTATAAACACAGAAAGCTGCCTCACAGTGTTGGACACAGAGTTAAATACACTGAAGTCTTTTGAAAAAAGTTCATCTTACGGGTTGTGTTTCTGAGCCCACAGAGCAGGACAGGCCCAGGCTCCAACCCCAGCCCCACCTGGGCTGTGTTAGCTGATGTCACCTGGTGTGATACTGAGCCTCATGGAGCAGGAAAGGGCCTGGTTGTATTCATGGCCTGTGTTCAGTTAACTGAACCCACACAATGTTGTAGGAGCCACACAGAACAGAATGGGCCCAGGCTCCTTCCTCAGCCTGAGGGATGATAGTTCATCTCACACGGTGTTGTACAGAGCCCCACACAGAACAGGAAAATCCCAGGCTCCATCCCCGGCCTGTGGTATTTTACTTCATCACACCTGGTATGGTACGGAGTCCCCAGAGCAGGAAAGATCCAGCTTCCATCTCCGGCCTGTGCTGAATTAGCTGATCTGACCTGGTTGGCACTGAACCACAATCAGGGGAGGATGGGCCGAGGCTCCCTGGCCTGTGGTGTGTTAGTTATTCTCATTTGGTGAGGTACTGAGCACCATACAGAGCAGGAAGGGCCAGTGCTCAGTGAGCTGATCTCACCTTGTGCCGTCCTGAGACCCACACACAGAGCAGGACGGGCCTAGGCCTCATCCCCGGCCTGTGTTCAATTAGCGGATCTCAGCCAAAAGATTTTGATAAGGTTCCACACAAGAGGCTTCTCTATAAGATTAAAGTCCCTGGTATCAGTGGTAATATATTGATCTGGATTGGGAACTGACTGGCACGACGGAGGCAGAAAGTAGTTACAGATGGATCTGGATCTGTTTGGAGACCAGTTACGAGTGGTGTCGCACAGGGATCGGTGTTGGGTCTGTTGCTCTTTATTATTTTTATTAATGATCTGGATGTAGGTGTAGGGGGCACCATCTGTAAATTTACAGATGATTTGAAGATCTGTGCGAGTGTTCAGACTGTAGACGATGCTCGACTGTTTCAGGCTGATCTTAATGTGTTGGGAGATTAGGTTCATGACTGGTAAATGATGTTTAATTTGGGTAAGTGCAGTGTTATTCATGTGGACAGGGCGAATGCTCAACATTCATACACCCTTCAGGGAAAAACATTAAAGCAGGTGGAGAAAGAAAATAATTTTGAGCAGAGATCTGGATGTTCTAGTGCACAGATCTCGAAAGGTACAGCAGCAATGCTGTGAAGTGATAGCAGGAGCAAATAGGGGGTTGGGCTGCATTCAGAGGATAATTGCATATAAGATGGGGCATATTCTTTCATGGGATGTGAGCGACACTGGCAAGGCCAGAATTTGTTACCCATCTCTAATTGTCCTTGACAAGGTGACGGTGAGCTGCCTTCTTGAATTGCTGCACTCCATGTGGTGTAGGTACACCCACAGTGCTATTAGGAAGGGAGATCCAGGATTTTGACCCAACATCAGTGAATGAACAGCGATATTGTTGCAGATCAGATGGTGTGTGACTTGAAGGGGAACTTGCAGATGGTGGTGGTTCCATGCATCTGCAGCCCTTGTCCTTCAAGGTGGTGGAGGTCGTCGATTTGGAAGGTGTTTTCGAAGGAGCCTTGGTGAGTTGCAGCAGTGCATCTGGTAGATGGTACACACTACTGCCACTGTGCGTCAGTGGTGAATGGAGTGAATGTTTAAGGTGGTGAATGGGGTGACAATCAAGGCAGCTGCTTTGTCCTGAACAGTGTCGAGTTTCTAGAGTATTGTGGGAGCTGCACTCATCCTGGCTTGTGCCTTGTAGATGGTGGACAAGTTTTGGAGAGTCAAAAATCACAAAATTATTACAGTGCAGAAGGAGGCTATTCGGCCCATTGTGTCTGCATAGAATCATTGAACATAGAAAGTTTACAGCAGAGGAAGGCCAAAAATCGTGCAACCCAGCGGAATCCCATTGTCCAGCATTTGGACCGTAGCCCTGCAGGTTCAGGTACCTGAGGTGCACATCCAGACTCCTCTTAAATGAGTTGAGGGTTTCTGCCTCAACTACCCTTATAGGCAGTGAGTTTCAGACCCCTCGCACCCTCTGGGTGAAAAAACGTTTCCTCATCTCCCCTCTAATCGTTCAACGAATCACTTTAAATCTATGCCCCTTAGTCATTGACCTCCCTGCTGAGGTAAATAGACCCTTCCCATCCACTCTATCCAGACCCCTCACAATTTTATACATTTCAATCAAATCTCCCCTCAGCCTCCTCTATTCAACCCCAGCCGATCCAATCTTTCCTCATCGCTGCATTTTTCCAGAGCTGGCAACATCCTCGTAAATCTCCTCTGTAACCTCTCTGGTGCAATTACATCCTTTCTGTAATGAGGTTACCAGAACTGCACACAGAACTGAAGTTGTGGCCTAACTAATGATTGATACAGTTCCAGCGTAACCTCCCTGCTCTGATATTCTATACCTCGGCTAATAAAGGAAAGGATTCCATAAGCCTTCTTAACCAACTTATCAAACTGTCCTGCTACTTTCAGGGATCTGTGCACATTCACTTCAAGGTCCCTCACTTCCTCTACACCTCTCAGTATTCCCCCATTAATTGTGTATTCCTTTGCCGTGTTTGACCTCACCAAAGACATCACCAAGTTGAATTCCATTTGCCACTTTTCTGCACACCTGACCAGTCCATTTTTCCAGCTCTCCTAATGAGCATTTCACCTCGTGCCGAGAGCTGAATTATTCATTGCAGAATTCTCACTATCTGTTTCGTGCCAGCTCCTCATCGCCCTCAACTCCCCAATATTTCAAAAATCTATCTACCTCCTCTTTAAATGCTTTCAGTGATTTAGCCTCCACAATTCTCTGGGTAGAGAATTCCAGACATTCACTACCCTCCGAGAGAAGAAATTCCTTTTCATCTCAGTTTTAAATGACTGTCCCCTTATTCTGTAACTATGTCACCTAGTTTGAGATTCCCCCACTAGTGGAAACATCTACCCTGTCAAGCCCCCTCAGAATCTTATACATTTCAATAAGATCACCCTTATTCTTCTAAACTTTAATGTATAAAGGCCTAACTTGTTAGTAATTCTTGATCAGTCAACCCCTTTCTCCCAGGAATCAGCCGAGTGAATCTCTTTTGACTGTATCCAATGCCAATATATCCTTTCTTAAATACAGGGACCAAAACTGTACACAGTACTCCAGGTGTGGCCTCACCAACACCCTGTCCAGCTTTAACAAGACTTCCCTATTTTTAAACTCCAACCCCCTAGCAATAAAGGCCAAAATTCCATTTGCCCTCTTAATTACTTGCTGCACCTGCATGCTAACTTTTTGTGTTTCAATCACAAGAACACCCAGATCCCTCTTTTTTGGAGTCTCTCTCTATTTAAATAATAGTCTGCATTTTGATTCTTCCTACCAAAGTGTATGACCTCACACTTTCCTACATTAAACTCCATCTGCCAAGTTTTTGCCCACTCACTCAACCTATCTATATCCCCTTGCAGATTCCTTATGTCTTCATGACAACATGCCCTACCTATTTTTGTATCATCAGCAAATTTGGATATATTACACTCTACCCCCTCCTCCATGTCATTAATATAGGTCGTAAATAATTGAACCCCAAGCACTGATCCTTGTGGCACTCCACCAGTCACATCTCGACAACGAGAAAATGGCCCATTTATGCCTACTCTTTTTTAAAAAGGAAATGGTAAATCGTGTGTGCATCATCACTTCAGGAAATGATGTCATACAGTATGTGACACAGCGTAGGAGATGGGTTGATCCCCAGTAAGATGTGCCTGTATTACTCTCCTGTAAATTGTATATAGTATTGTCAGTCTTCAATAAAAAATAAGTCAAATTATTTGTTCACGTTGATCAGTGTGTGATTGGTAAGTCTGTGTGAAGAACAGGGGTTGGCAACATGTCTGTACATGGACACCAGTGTCCACGTTAAAACAGTTCGGTCCGTGACTGATAACTTCAGGGATGAGAAATTTCCCATTGGCTTCTTCTTGCAGACCAGTCTGACTTTCAATCAAATCGCAGCCGTCAGTTTCACAACTGACAGTTCCTTGGAGCAGTGACAACGTTTCAGAACCTCGGACAAGTTCGGAGCTTTCCGGCAGTTCTGATTTCTTTTAAAAGTCCTCCAGAAAAATCCGAGCTTGTCCGAGTTTCTGAAGTGCTGTCTCTGCTCAAAGCACCTGTCAGCTGTGAAACTGACGCCTGCGATTTTTAAAAAAAGACTAACCACAAAGCTGAGAGTTCTCGCTCTCTGCAACTGTCAGAGAGAGGGGGAGAGAGAGAGGAGAGTAAGAGGGAGGGAGGAGACCGGGGGTGGGTGTCGGCAGAGAGAGAGGGGCAGAGAGAGAAAACACAACCTGAAAGGTTTACCCCGTATCCTTAGATTATGACCCCTGGTTCAGGACTCACACCCAAATCCCATGAACGAATAAAAATGTCACAACTGTGATTGGCTCTTGTAGCGGACTCTGGTTAACAGACAATATTCGGAGCGCCGGCCCCAGACTGTTTAACACTGACTGAGCTAAGAAAATACAACTCACCCCCGAGAATCCGCAGCACAGACCGAGCGGAGGGGAAAACCTGTCCTGGGAACTCTACATTCACGGAACAGTTTGTCCTGTGAATATGCAAATGTGAATATTGTGGAAGAGAGATTGTATTAAAGGGGAGGGCGGGTTAGTCTAAAGCCACTGTGTTTGTGGGTCCGCTCTCATCGCCGGATTTCAGAGTCATTCTTGTGTAAAATCAAATGATTTTCCAGTCAAAGAACCGCCCTGCTCCCTGTTCAGCCCCAAAGTGGGAATTTGGGATCATTATTTTTTATTTCAAGATTTCAGTTGAAAAGTAGAGAACATGTCAGCGAGAGGTGAGAGAGGGCGGTCATCGCAGCAATGAAACCAGGGGAAATGGAAAATGGAGTCCTCAATCTTAGTGAAAGCTTTTCAACAGCAAACATACTGGAGTGAGAGACAGGAAGGATCTAGTCTGGAAGTGTGGAGTGTCTGAATTTCAATGGAATTGGAGAGTTTGTGAGGAGAGAGAAACACAGAGAGACAGCAGGAGCCGGGAGCTGACAGCAGCTTGTCTCCGCGCCGTCCTCTCTCTGCCTTCAAGTTGCTCTGTGCCGCCATCACCGGCTCCATTTCTGACCCAGTTCACATTGACAGAGAGAATTTGTGCAGAGTCCCGGACATGACCGATCGTGCAGCCGCCCAAACGGCTCCTCCAGCCGCCGCCGCCGCCCAAGTCAAGACCCCCAAGAAGAAGAAGGCGGCTCCCCGGAAGAAGCCAGCCGGTCCCCCGTTGGGCGAACAGATCCTCAAGATTGTGCCGGCTTTCAGCGATCGCAAAGGGATGTCCCTGGCCGCCATAAAGAAGGCTCTGGGTAGCAGCGGTGTCGATGTGGAGAAGCTCAGGACCCAGATCAAGCAAAGTATCAAGAGGAATGTGAACAAAGGCTCCCTGGTGCAGAGCAACGGACAGGGAGCCTCCGGCTCCTTCAAAATCAGCAAGAAGGAAAACCCAGGGAAAAGTGGGAAAGAAGGTGAAGAAACCAGCAGACAAGAAATCTTTAGTGAAAAAACCAGCAGACAAGAAATCTTTAGCGAAGAAACCAGCAGACAAGAAATCTTTAGTGAAGAAACCAGCAGCTAAGAAATCTTTCGTGAAGACACCAGTAGACAAGAAATCTTTAGTGAAGAAACAAGCAGACAAGAAATCCTTCATTAGAAACCAGCAGACAAGAAATCATTGGTGAAGAAACCAGCAGCCAAGAAAGTGACAACAAAGAAAGTAACAGCCAAGAAAACGAGCAGCAAGGCGGCGGCTACGCCAAATAAGGCGGTGAAGAAAGCAGCGCTTCAGAAAAAGTCTCCTGCGAAGAAGGTCAAAAAAGGCAAGAGTGCGGCGGGCGGAAAGCTGCTGAAGAAAGTGCAGACATGGAAGAGCAAGGTCAAGCCGAAAGCAGCGAAGGCTCAGAAAGCAGGGTCTGGAAAGAAGTGAAAGAGCGCGGGAAACTTGTAAACATCTGAACACAAAGGCTCTTCTCAGAGCCACCCACATCTCTCAGGAAAGAGCTGATCGCCTGATCAAATGATCCCTGTCCCGGCCCCGCCTGCAGATTCCACATGGAAATGATTTGGAGTAAATCCAGGATCCCTGGTGACTCGCTGACATCCCCTCCACCCAGCCCTTTCCCCACTCTCTGTAATAAAACAGAAGGATGTCCGGCCCTCACTCTAATTGGAGATGTGTTCGGTGTAGTCTCAGTTCACAAATTCAGGGGGAGAGTCCTGTAAGGTAGCTCGGTTACTCTGACTGAAACCGCCAGTTCCCCGGGGCTGCAGCCACTGACACTGCGGGGAGAGGATCCCCGACTCTATCCCATCGCCGGGGGAACAAACAACTTTGTGTCCGGAGAAGGGGGAGGGCCGGGGAGAAGGTACATCTTAAAGCGCTGCAGTGGACTCAGCTCCTGTGTGTGCACAACTCTCACTGATTCCGTCCTCTGGGAATAGTGCGGTCTAAACAGATCAGGTTAGGAGAGAAACACACAGCCCGAGAATGGCCTCTTTCTTCCTGCATTTACTCTGTTCTGGGAGCAGATTCTCATTGAGAAGCGGCGATCAGATCACCAGAGAGAAAAAAAAACACAATTCAAACTGTCCAAATGAAAAACAGAGAATTAACCCGGACACTTCCATTATTAAATTAATTCATCAGCTCCGAACCAGTTCCCGTTAATGTACCGGGATGGTCTCGGGATTTATCAAATCGAAGGCAGCGGGATTTATTAAATTGTTGATTCTACACCCTGTAGTTCAGTTCTTCACTTAACTGGAGGGGGAGATGTGTGAGCAGAGAAACAGAGCGAAATCCAGAGAGGGAACTGAAAACACACCTGCACAGATGTGAAACAGGTCAATCCACTGTCACAATAACTCCATCTCTGATTCCCTCCTGACAGTAACCAGTCCTTTCACAGAGACTGTGGGTGGCTCTGAAAAGAGCCTTTGGTTTATTAGATGACATTTTGGCCGCTTTACTTTTTCTGGGAGCTCTGAGCGCTGGTTTTCTTGGGCAGCAGCAAGGCCTGGATATTAGGCAGCACTCCGCCCTGAGCGATAGTCACCCCTCCCAGCAGCTTGTTGAGCTCCTCGTCGTTGCGGACGGCCAGCTGCAGGTGTCTGGGAATGATGCGGGTCTTCTTGCTGTCCCGGGCCGCGTTGCCGGCCAGCTCGAGGATTTCAGCGGTCAGATACTCGAGCACAGCAGCCAGATCGACCGGGGCTCCGGCACCCACACGCTCAGCATAGTTGCCCTTTCTCAGGAGCCTGTGAACACGGCCCACCGGGAACTGCAGTCGAGCCCGGGAGGAGCGAGACTTGGCGTTGGCCCAAGCTTTCCTGCTGGTCTTTCCTCTTCCAGACATTTCCACAATCTCACAAATACTTTCACAATGAATGACTAATTTCCTTAGCATTAATGATAGCCAGAAGGCGGTCAGGATGGCTGAGCAGTCTGATGCGCTGCGTTTAAATCGCAGTCTCCATGGGAGGCGTGGGTTCAAATCCCACTTCTGACGCCTTGTGTTTTGACTGCACTGGAGGCGTTTGGGAGCAGCGGTGAAGAGCAAAGAGAAATCAGGAAAGAACATGGACAAGCAAAATAACAATGGACCCAAAGATGTTGCATCAAAATATTAGAGAAAGAGGCAACTAAGCAAACAGCAGGGCACATAAAAGATCAAAAATGTAACCTTTGTGTCGGGTTGGAAGATGTTGCCAATATCCTTAATGAATACTTTACTGTCTTCTCAAATGAGGGGGTGATGCAGATATTGTTATTGAGGAGGAGGAGTGTGAAGTATTGGACGTGATAACTTAAGGAGAGAGGAAGTCTTAATTGAATGAGCATCCTTGAATGTGGATAAATCATCAGGACCAGATGAAATGTACCTCAGGCTGTTGAATGAAGCCAGGGAAGAAATAGTGGAAGGTCTGACCATCGTTCTCCAGAGGATTGGAGGTCTTGTAATGTTGCAATGAAAACAAAATACGACGCAGATCAAGCATGGCTGAGCCTTTAGAGTAGAGAAACAGGGCTGAATTCCCTGAACCAGTGCTACAGCTTTCAGAATAGAAGGAGCCGATACACACCTGATGGGTTCCACTTAAACAAAAGAGCTGGAGGTGTTGACAGTCAGAACAGATAAAATGTGGAGGAGTGTTTGAAGCAGATGCTGTGTGGTTACTGTAGTTGTACTATGGCGTTATTTCAAGGGGGTGATTCTGAATGTAATGGATCAACGTGGACCCATCCAAGGCAAAGGTCACTGAAAGTGGCAACCCAGGTGGATAAGGTATTCAAGAAGGCATCCGGCATGCTTGCCTTCATCGGTCGGGGCATAGAGTATAAAAATTGGCAAGTCATGTTGCAGCTGTACAGAACCTTAGTTAGGCCACACTTAGAATATTGCGTGCAATTCTGGTCGCCACACTACCAGAAGGACGTGGAGGCTTTGAAGAGGGTACAGAGGAGCTTTACCAGGATGTTCCCTGGTCTGGAGGGCATTAGCTATGAGGAGAGGTTGGAAAAACTCGGATTGTTTTCACTGGAACGACGGAGGTGAAGGGGCGACATGATAGAGGTTTACAAAGTTATGAGCGGCATGGACAGAGTGGATAGTCAGAAGCTTTTTCCCAGGGTGGAAGAGTCACAAACGGGACTGTCCCAGCAGACCCATTGGGTCAGCCTGCTCCTGCCCAACTGAACTTATTTCTTCCGATCTAGACTCTATCTTTTCTCCGCTGGTCCAGTCTCTTCCCACCTGCATCCGTGACTCTTCTGACGCCCTACGTCATTTTGACAATTTCCAGTTTCCTGGTCCCAACCGCCTCCTCTTCACTATGGACGTCCAATCGCTCTACACCTCCATCCCCCACCAGGATGGTTTGAGGGCTCTCCGCTTCTTCCTGGAACAGAGGCCCAACCAGTCCCCATCCACCACCACCCTCCTCCGCCTGGCTGAACTTGTTCTCACATTGAACAACTTCTCCTTCAACTCCACGCACTTCCTTCAAGTAAAAGGTGTCGCTATGGGTACCCGCATGGGTCCTAGTTATGCCTGTCTTTTTGTGGGATATGTCGAGCATTCTTTGTTCCAGTCCTACTCAGGCCCCCTCCCCCAACTCTTTTTCCGGTACATTGATGACTGTATCGGTGCCGTTTCCTGCTCCCGCACCGAACTAGAAAACTTTATCAACTTTGCTTCCAATTTCCACCCTTCTCTCACCTTTACATGGTCCATCTCTGACACTTCCCTTCCCTTCTTCGACTTCTCTGTCTCCATCTCTGGGGATAGGTTGTCTACCAATATCCATTATAAGCCCACCGACTCCCACAGCTACCTCGACTACACTTCTTCACACCCTACCTCCTGTAAGGACTCCATTCCATTCTCCCAGTTTCTCCGTCTCTGACGCATCTGCTCTGATGATGCTACCTTCCATGACGGTGCTTCTGATATGACCTCCTTTTTCCTCAACCGAGGATTTCCCCCCACTGTGGTTGACAGGGCCCTCAACCGTGTCCGACCCATTCCCCGCACCTCTACCCTCACCCCTTCCCCTCCCTCCCAGAACCGTGACAGGGTTCCCCTTGTCCTCACTTTTCATCCCACCAGCCTCCATATCCAAAGGATCATCCTCCGCCATTTTCACCACCTCCAGCGTGATGCCACTACCAGTCGCATCTTCCCCTCCCTTCCCCTGTCAGCATTCCGAAGGGATCATTCCCTCCGCGACACCCTGGTCCACTCCTCCATTACCCCCACCACCTCGTTCCCGTCCCAGGGCACCTTCCCTTCCAATCGCAGGAGGTGGAATACCTGCCCATTTACCTCCTCTCTCCTCACTATCCCAGGCCCCAAACACTCCTTTCAGGTGAAGCAGCGATTTACTTGTACTTCTTTCAATGTAGTATACTGTATTCGCTGCTCACAGTGTGGTCTCCTCTACATTGGGGAGACCAAGCGCAGACTGGGTGACCGCTTTGCGGAACATCTCCGCTCAGTCCGCAAGCAGGACCCTGAGCTTCCGGTTGCTTGCCATTTCAACACTCCCCCCTGCTCTCATGCTCACATCTCTGTCCTGGGATTGCTGCAGTGTTCCAGTGAACATCAACGCAAGCTCGAGGAACAGCATCTCATCTACCGATTAGGCACACTACAGCCTGCCGGACTGAACATTGAGTTCAATAATTTCAGAGCATGACAGCCCCCCACTTTACTTTCATTTTTAGTCATTTTTAGTTATTTTTTCATCCTTTTTTTTTTGCATTCCTTTTTACATTTTTTACAATCTTTTTTTTGCATTTATATAATTTCATCTTAGTTTGTTCAGTTTGCTTACCCACTGTTTTTTTCAGGTTGTTTTTCTTCAGGTTTGCACTTGCTGATGTTCAATGTTCAGTATATTCACACCTAATCTGTACTAATGCTTTGTCTTTCAACACACCATTAACATATTGTTTGCCTTTGCTCCGTGACCTTTTGTTCAGCTATGTGGCCTGGTCCAATCTGCACCTTCTCCTTTGTTATCTCTTGCCCAACCCCCACCTCACTTGTTTATAATCTGTGACTTTTCTAATATTTGTCAGTTCCGAAGAATGGTCACTGACCCGAAACGTTAACTCTGCTTCTCTTTCCACAGATGCTGCCAGACCTGCTGAGTGAATCCAGCATTTCTTGTTTTTGTTTCAGATTTCCAGCATCCGCAGTATTTTGCTTTTATTATTATGGAAGAATCAGTTATTAGAGGACATAGGTTTAAGGTGCGAGGGGCAAAGTTTAGAGGGGATGTGCGAGGCAAGTTTTTTACACAGAGGGTGGTGAGTGCCTGGAACTTGCTGCCAGGGGAGGTGGTGGAAGCAGATACGATAGCGACGTTTAAGAGACATCTTGACAAATACATGAATTGGAAGGGAATAGAGGGATATGGGCCACGGAAGTGCAGAAGGTGTTAGTTTAGGAAGGCATCAAGATCGGCGCAGGCTTGGAGGGCCGAATGGCCTGTTCCTGTGCTGTACTGTTCTTTGTTCTTTGTTCTAAGCTTCCCTGTGGTCCAGCCTGGTTGAATGGAACTGAAGCAAACAAATCATCCGGAAGAGGAAAAGATATATAAGGCCATGAAAGCACAGAATTCAGATGGATGCAATACCAGATGGTATGGCAAGAGTGTAAAACAGCAGCAGACTGGTGAATAAAACTTTCCCATTGAATAAGACAAGAGAAGAGAGGGTAATATTGGTGTCAGAGGTGAGTTGTGACACTATTCACATTCCACCTTGATCTGAATAGGACTGTCGAAGGGAGTGATTGAGAAGAATAGAGGAGAATTGAAAAGAAAGGAGAAATAAACAAAAGGTCTTTTGATTTTAGAATGCTTGTTTTTGGAAATTGACAGACTGTAAAGTGTGTGTGTCAGAAGATATAGAGCGAAGTTGGGTGTGACAAGATCACAGGAAAGTTGTGCCCTGAGACAAGGTGCGTGTTGACAGGAAAGCTGCTTTCTTTTGCACAAAATGTAATTTATTCATATAATTTGTGCAATTACATTGCAAAGCAGTTCAATTTTAATATTACATAAGGTACAATACAGATCAGTTTCTTTCAATAAAGAATATGAGGTATCTCACTATCCCTGCTTGCACAGTTTATATTTACAGTATTTACATTACACATCAAACATTCTCTGGTGCACACAACCCGAGGGGTTTTACACAGTTTCCAGCCCCTCGCTGTACTAGGGCCTTAGACTGTCGCCTTTCTGTTGAGACTCCATGGTGGCTTCCCCAAGCTTTAATACCATCCCACAGCACATAGTCTTGAATGATGGAATGTGCCAGTCTGCAACACTCGGTCATGGACAGCTCTTTGCACTGGAATACCTGTCCCACGGCCAGGCTCGTTCTTAACAGATATCATTTCGAATGAACATTTCCTAAATCCGTGCTTTCTCTCTCACAATAAAGAGAACAGGATGTCTGGCAGATTCAGTGTGAGACGATAACACTGCTGGGTAAAGGCCGCTTTCCAACTCCAATCTTAACACAGGAGATTCCCCAAACAGCTGCAGTAAGGTGCTGTAAACTGCTGGAAGCGGATGTGTGTGGAAATGGTGATGTGACTGAGGAGGTTTCTTAGTATAGAATGGAATCTGTTTAGGTGGGAATATTACTGAGTGTTAATTGTAGCGGGACCATATTTAAAAACTCTGGCTTTCTGGAAAGCCTTGACTATGAAGGCCGAGTCTGGAAGGGTTTGCGTGGAGAGCTGGGTTTCGGTTCTACTGTTATTAAAGGGTTTGAAATTGGCAACCCGGAGGAAACTGGAGGTGGAGCTGAAAGATGAGGTGCCGTTCTCTCTCTGTCTGTCACTCTGGGTGTCTCCTTCCCTCTCGCTCTCTGTTTAATCTTCACTCTTGTCTCCTCCCCTCCCTGCTCTCACTCTGCCTTTCTCAGCCAGGTCCGGGCGGCCTGGAAAAAAGAGGAAGCTGACGGAATCAGTCTCTTTTGTTGTGCACTGATTTGAGGCAAGAATTATCATGGTGGCTGTTGTGGGGAAGAGATGGTCGCCCACCTCCTCCTGGAATGTGTCTTTGCAAAGCAGGTGTGGAAAGGGATGCAGTGGTTTTTGTCGAGGTTCATCCCAAGCAGCTCTATAACACAGGAGTCTGTGCTCTCCGGGCTGTTCCCAGGGACGCACACCGAGACAAACATCAACTGCTGCTGGAGGACTATCAATTCGGTGAAAGACGCCCTTTGGTCTGCCCGAATCTTTCTGGTCTTCCAGCGCAAAGATTTGTCCACCACCGAATGTCGCAGACTGGCACATTCCAAGGTCCAGGACTACGTGGTGAGCGACGCACTAAAGCTTGGGGCAGCCGCAGCAAAGGCTCAATGGGGAAATACCACTGTGTAAGGTCCCCCCACCATAGTGAACTGAGGGGCTGGATCCATCGGAAACCCCTCGAACTGTAGCCAGAAATTTTTGTTTGCTGTAAAATGTGCATGGCATGAGAAATGAAATGGAAGGGTTGTGAGGCAACTCACTCCTGTATTGAAGGAAACTGCTCTCCTTTCCACTCTCTGTATTGTTTGACTTGGTGCTTTTTGGAACTGTTTTGTAATGTATTTTTTTTACAGATTTTTATGAATAAAGTATATTTTGGAAATTAATAAAAGAAAGTCTGGCAGAGGTAAAGGACTGGGCAAAGGCGGAGCAAAGCGGCACCGCAAAGTGCTTCCTGATGATATCCAGGGCATCACCAAACCAGCAATCCGCCGCCTGGCTCGCCGTGGCGGGGTTAAGCGGATCTCGGGTTTGATCTGTGAGGAGACTCGCGGGGTGTTGAAGGTTTTCCTGGAGAATGTGATCAGGGATGCGGTCACCTACACTGAACACACCAAGCGCATGACGGTCACTGCCATGGATGTGGTGTACGCTCTGAAACGGCAGGGCCGCACAACTCGACCCTTTCCAGCAAACACATAACAAAGGCTCTTCTAAGAGCCACCCACCGCCTCACAGAGAGAGCAGTGACCTAGAAACAGGAGATGGGATAGGCTGTTCAGAACTTACTGGAATAAATCTGTGCTGTGTTCGGGTAAAAAACTGGAATCCCCGAAATTGACATTTCAGTTGCAGCAAGGATGTGCAGTGGATTTGATTTTCTAAACGGGCTGTGTAAACAGTGCCCGAGACTCGACAGTTAGTTATTTCCCCAGTCGACACATGCCCTCAGTGAAAAGAAACATCACTTTCCAGAATCACTCATTGTTTTCATAGAATTTCAAAATGATTTCGTGGCAATGAGGGAATTCGGGAGTTTTGCAGCAGCCGTTGAATCGGTCACTGGAACCAGACCCACTTGTGATGTTATTTCTCCCGAGACGGTGTTTCCTGCAGTGAAGCTGACAGGGTTTGTGAAACTGATCAGTTTCAGCTCAATCATTCAGGGACCTGGAATTCCCGCAGTTTGAGCCCGCGCTCACTTCTGATTGGTCACCCTCTTCCCATTCGCATTTCTTAACCAATCGCAGAGCCTCGAATTAGGTAAAATGCAGCAAATCATTGGCTTAAATTGTCGAAATTGGCAGAACGTTTGAATTCGAAAAAGGCGCCAATTTCAGTATGGGCAAAAAGCGAATTACTGGAAAATCTGTTTCAAGTTGTTCGTAAAATATTTTCCACCAACCTTTAAAAACCTTTCTTTATTCCGCGATTATCGCCACAAATTCCTGGCGCTATTTTACGCACAGCTTTAACCTGTCATTTTTTCCCCCACTTCTTATCTGTAACCGGCGGTAGAAGACTCCATTCAGCAATCCTTAAGGGACCAATAACTCAAACTCGGTGTTGAAAGGAATAAATTAGACTATTGGTAATTTCCCTTCACACAGGGATCAGGGGGACAGTGAGAAGCCACTGAAATAGTTGCTCATAAACATTTTAAATAGTTCCTATTCTGTTCTGTTCCTGACATGCTGGAATCAGACAGTAATCAGCCCTTTCACAGAGACTGTGGGTGACTCTGAAAAGAGTGTTTGGTTTATTAAATGACATTTTGTCTGCTTTACTTTTTCTGGGAGCTCTGAGCGCTGGTTTTCTTGGGTAGCACCCCGCCCTGAGCGATGGTCTCCCCTCCCAGCAGCTTGTTGAGCTCCTCCTCGTTGCGGACAGCCAGCTGCAGGTGTCTGGGGATGATGCGGGTCTTCTTGTTGTCCCGGGCCGCGTTACCGGCCAGCTCGAGGATTTCAGCGGTCAGATACTCGAGCACAGCAGCCAGATCGACCGGGGCTCCAGCACCCACATGCTCAGCATAGTTGCCCTTTCTCAGGAGCCTGTGAACACGGCCCACCGGCAACTGCAGTCCAGCCCGGGAGGAGCGAGACTTCGCCTTGGCCCGAGCTTTCCCGCCGGTCTTTCCTCCAGACAGTTCCACAATCTCACAAATACTTTCACAAATGGATAATTTCCGCAGGATTTACATTACTTAAAGACTGAGAACTCTCCTCAATGGTCGGTACTTAATTCACCTCATTTGCCTACATTCTTCACCAATCAGGTCACTGACCAACAGAAGAGGGCGGGATTTACCCGCCACGACATCAGAAGCAGAGAATTTGTCAATTTCAAAAAGCCCGCCAATTTCATTGTCGGAAAGGAGCGGATTAAAATAAATGTCATCCTTAGTCAAAGATTTGAAGTCCCATCTCTTGATTTCGTTTTATTCAACTTGTAAAATGTTATTTAAATTGTGACTCATTCTACAATCGCTTTCAAACTGTCCCGGGTGGGGCCTGCATTGGCCTGAAGTGAAATACTCAGTTTAGTTTTGAATCAGAGCCCAGTGACCTTCTCTGAAAAGAGGGAGCCGGATCAAGTCCTCAAACGGCCCTTAACTTGCTCTGTAATAATCCCATACCAGGCTGTTACACTGCGGAGAGTCGCTGTTAATAAAATGATTAATCAGTGAAGGGATTAAGGTCTAATCCTTACCGCTGAAATCAGCTGTTAATGCGGTCATTCAGGGGCTGTGAAAAACCAGAAACAGAGCAGCTTTAAGCAAAAAAAGTGAAGGCGGATGATCAGATTATGGGTTCGTGTTCGGTTAATAACAGGAGATACAAACACAGCAGTGGGATCGTTATTATATTATACATTGTCTTGAAGTGATTTCATAGAGATGTCGGATGCAGCTTTTTCAGAGATTATGGGTGGCTCTTAAAAGAGCCGTTGTGTTTGGGATTTTTTCAGTCCATTGTGTAGTTTTACTTGGAGCTGGTGTACTTGGGCACCGCCTTTGCTGCTTCCAACACAGCGTGCTTGGCCAGCACCCCGGGCAGCAGCAGGCGCACGGCGGTCTGGATCTCCCGGGAGCTGATGGTGCTGCGCTTGTTGTAATGGGCCAGGCGGGAAGCCTCAACCGCGATGCGCTCGAAAATATCGTTCACAAACGAGTTCATGATGCTCATGGCCTTGGAGGAGATGCCGGTGTCGGGATGAACCTGCTTCGTCACTTTGTAGATGTAGATGGAGTAACCCTCCTTCCTCCGCTTCTTGCCGCCCTTTGTTGACGGTTTATTTAAGGTTTTCTTGGCGCCCTTCTTAGGAGCTGCTTTCTTTTTTTTCCAAAATATACTTTATTCATAAAAATCTGTAAAAAAATACATTGCCAAACAGAACCAAAAAATACAAACATTGCAAGGGAGATCAGTTTCCTTCAATACAATCATGAGTTACTTCACAACCCTTCCATTTCACATTTGTCATGCCAATTACATTTTTACATTTACAGCAAATGAAAAATTTCCCGATACAGTTCGAGGGGTGTCCCAGGGGTCCAGCCCCTCAGTTCAGCTTGGTGGGGGTACCTTACCATTTTCAGTTTCAATTTCAGATACAGAAATAAACCAAACCCCTTCCGAGTGCGGATTAAATGACAATCCCACAGCTCTATGCTAATGAGGGATGGGAGAAAGTAAAGATTGTGATGGGTGATTGGCAGTGATGTCAGAATAGTTTTCTATCTGCAACCAATCACAAACTCTCTCACTGCATTCAGGAATTCCATTTCCCAAAGACTCTCTCCAGCCCCAGTTTCTATTGAAAAATCCACCGGGAAATGACGCCTGACTGTGAGGGTCTCTTATTCTCAGCAGCTTCTCACATTCCGGCCTCGAAATTGAGCACTTTGTTGGGCGGAAATATTTATTCAGGCAGTTTCAACAGCTCAGAGCGGACACTGGGTTAGAAACCAGAAATTAGAGTACGGGTCACAAACTAGGAGTTTATGCTGAACCTTTATAAATCTCACTGGTTATTGGCCTCAGCTGGAGCATTGTGTCTAATTCTAGGTTCCACATTTTAGCAGGGATATCAAAGCCTGAGAGAGAGTGCAGAGGAGATTGACTAGAATGGCACGAGAGATGCGTGAAAGAATAGCAAAGATAAGGTCGTTCTTCTTGGTGCAGAGATGTTAATGTAATGTTTAATAGTTGTGTTCTACATTCTAATGGGTTGAAGAGGAACTGTTTCCACTGGCAGAAGGGTCTGTAACCAATGGACACAGAATTGTTAAAAGAACCAGGGGGAGATGAGGTGATATTTTAACACGCGTTCTGATGATCAGAAATGTACTGCTTGAAAAGGGAGGTGAAAACAGATTCAATAATAACTTTCCTGAGGGAATTGGATCATTATTTGATGGGGAAATTACAGGGCAATGTGAAAATGACAGGGAGGTGGGACTGATTGGACAGTTCTTTCAAAGAGCAGCACAATTGTGCAAATTAACTCTTTCTGTGTTGTAAAATTGTGATTATTGCTGTTCAGAAACATCCTGACACATCCTGAAACATCTTGTCACCTTTCAGTTCACCAGTTTTAAACACCTGGAACTGAGCTGAGTATTTTATTGGCTGTGATTACAGCATCAGAGACCAAAAGACAGCGGCCCAGTCCCAAAATCCACAGAAAGACTCAATGTATTGCTCCATGTGAGCGATGCTGTTAGAGATGCTGTTAGAGCAGTGAGCATAGCTGCCTTCCAAACAGCTGGAATAAAAACAGAAAATGCTGGAAATACTCAGCAATCAGGCAGCATCTGTGGAGAGAGAACAGAGTTAATGTTTCAGGTCAATGACCTTACAAGCAGTTTTTCCCGGGTTTGATTCCCAGCCATTACAGTTTGGCGTTCCTTAAATTCCTCAGATGAGAAACTGAAAGATAGGAACTGAGTTGGGTGCTGTCTCAAAGGAATTTTGTTTCCCAAACCAAGAAGTGTATAATTTGAATAAACATATTTCCAACACTGATTTCCTTCAAATTAAAGTTAAATTGAACTCTGATTTTACTCCTTTTTATTGATAATTATTATTTGACCTGAATCATACAGTGGACTCAGAATAGAATTACTCAGATTCATTTTCCCACAGCTATTCCCGTTCCTTATAAAAAAACAATTCCTGGATTCTGGAAGCTGTGGATTGGAGGGTAACAAACATATCCACACTATTCGAGAAAGGAAAGAGAGAGAAAGCATGGAACTAAAGGCCAGTTAGCGTGACATCAGCAATGGGGAATATGCTACAATCTATTATTACAGACATGGTAAAGGGTGATGTGGAATATCAGAATATGGTTGGGCAGAGTCAACATGGATTTATTAAAAGGAAATTGTCAATGACAAACTAATTAGAATATGTTGATGTTGTAACTGTCAGGGTAGATAAGGGGAACCAGTGGATGTAGTCTGTTTGGATTTTCAAAAATCATTCAATAAGTTATCAAAGCAAGAGGTTATTACACCAATGTCGGTCCCATGCGATTTGGGGATAATATATTAGTATAGATTGAGTAGTAGTTAACAGACAAAAAACAGAGAGCAGGAAAAACCGAGTCATTTTCGGCAGGAAAGCTGTAAGTAGTTGGATACTGCAAGGATTGGTGCTCGGGACTCAGTTATCTCCATTCTGTATCAATGACTTAGATGAGGTGACTGAATGTAATGTTATCCATGTTTGCTGATGATATAAAGTGAGGTGGCAAAGTAAACTGTGAGGAAGATGCAAAGAGGGAAAAAAGGTATTTAGACAGACTAAGTATGTGGGCAAGAATGTGAGAGATGGATTATAATGGGGAGAAGTGTAAAGTTACACACTTTGGCAGGAAAACAGCAATACAGAACACTTTTGAAATTAGTGAGAGACTGGGAAATGTTTATATTCAGAGGGACCGGAGTGTCCTTGTCCAGGAATCACTGATTGTTAACGTGCAGGTACTCAACCAATGATATGTTAGTCTTTATTGCAAAGAGATTAGAGTATGAGTATTTATTGCAATTATACAGGCCTTGGTGAGATCACGCTTGGACAGCTGTGCAGTTTTGGTCCCCTTATCTAAGGAAGGATATACTTGCCTTAGAGGGAGTACAGAGACGTGCCACTAGGCTGCTTCCTTGCATGAGGGGATTGTCCTATGAGAAGAGATTGAATAGACTAGGCCTCTATTCCCCAGAATTCAGAAGAGTGAGAGGTAATCTCACTGGCAGATAAAATGCTCAGTGGCTTGACATGGTAAATGCTGGGAGGATGTTTCCTCTAGCTGGGCAATCTAGAATGAAGGGTTACAGTCTCAGTATAAAGGGCTTGGTCATAATTGACTGAGAAGAGGAGATTTTTTTTTCAGTCAAAGGGTTCTGAATCTTCTGAATTCTCTATCCCAGAGAGCTCTGGATGCTCAATTATTGTGTATATTCAAGAGAGAGCGATAGGTTTTTGGATACTAAGGGAATCAAGGGGGCTGTGCCAGTGTGGTAAAGTGGAGTTGAGGTAGGAGGTCAGTTGTTATCTTATTGAATGGTGGAACTATTTCAATGGGCAGAGTGGCCACTCCTGCTCTTATTTCTTATGTAAACTTTCATTCCCTCCCAGGGATTGTTTTCTTCTTCAAAAAGAGAAATACTGCAGCCGCTATAAATCTGAATAACAGAAGATGCCAGAAACACTTAGCAGTTCCAGCAGTACCTGCGGAGAGAAGTAGGGAGGAGCAATGTTTCAGGTCTACAGAAGGGTCACAGAACTGGACCACTAACCCGAGCTTCTCTTCTCCACAGTGATTTCTGGACTGGTTGAGTGTTTTCAGTATTTTAGCTTTTTTTCTTTCTGTATGTTATCTCTTTCCCTTTTGACTGTTTGCTGTGAAACTTTCAGCATTGTGCTCAGTTCTGTGTGTAGTTATGTTTTCTTTATTTGAAGTAAAGCAAATAGTATCCTGAAAAATCAGACAGAAATACTGCTCAATGTAGTGTAATATATAACAGGGCACATTTACAAATATCAGATCAATGTAGTAAACATTTTTATTAAGAATTGATTACTTTTATTTTCAGCATAAAAATGTGAAGCAATATGAGTTTATTACAAAATGTATTACCTCACATTACCTGTTTATTAACCCTGACAGGCTGTGCCAATTTCTGCTTCTATTTTGCAGTTCTCACTTTCAGCTAGCAAATGTCAGCAATCTGTGATACAGTGCAGTTTACAGATCAGACAGTCAGTCACAGCATGCAATAATTGTTCAGATTATGGAGGACAGGTGGGATTTAGAAATACTGGGAATGGAGATGAGTTGTTATTGCACTGAGTTTGCCCAAAGATTAGAGACACCATTGTGGCAAATCAGTCTGTTGTCCTGTACATGAGAATGAGAATCATTCTGTATTTGTGGCTATCTGTCAGTCTCTATTACTGAGTGGGAGTGTGGGATTCATGCTGCATTGGTCAGTCTCTGGTACAAAGTGTGATATTCACTCTGAATGTATCAGGCTCTGGAACTGTTTGTGTGTGTGGAATTCATTCTGTATCTGTCAATCTCTGGTAATATATGTGAATGTGGCATATATGTTATAGCTCTGTGTCACTGTATGTGTGTGTGGGTTTCATTTGATATCTGTCAGCCTCTGTTTCTGTACATGACTGTCAGATTCATACTGTGCCAAAATGTCCCTGTTGCTGTATGTGACTGTGTGATTCATTCTGTATCTGTCATTCCCTGGTACTTTGTGTCAGTATAGACTCATTCTGTATCCCAGTCACATGCACTATATTTGAGAGTGCGATTAATTCTGTACCTTTAAGTCACTGGTATAATATGTAAGTGTTGGATTTCTGTTGGATCTCTCAGTTATTGTTTCTGCTGTGAATTTGGGATGAACATAACATCTGTCAGCCTCTGGTACTGCCTGTGAGTGTGTGTTTTGTTCAATATCTGTCAGTCTCAGGTACTGTCCGCGTGTGTACTTTTTGTTCAATATTTTCAGTTTCTGGTACTGCCTGTGAGTGTAGGTTATGTTCAATGTCTGTCAGTCTCTGGCACTGTCTGTGAGTGTAGGTTATGTTCAGTATCTGTCAGTCTCTGGTACTTCCTGTGAGTATAGGTTATGTTCAGTATTTGTCAGTCTCTGGTACTGCCTGTGAGTGTGGGTTTTGTTCAGTATCTGCCAGTCTCTGGTACTTCCTGTGAGTGTGGGTTTTGTTCAGTATCTGTCAGTCTCTGGTACTGCCTGTGAGTGTGGGTTTTGTTCAGTATCTGTCAGTCTCTGGTACTGCCTGTGTGTGGGATGCATTCAGTAGCCATTAATCACTGGGTTAGTTTGTCATTCTGGATTCACTCTACACAGAATTACAAAGTATTTACAGCACAGAGACAGGCTTTTCTGCCCAAGTCCTGGTAGTTCCAATGAGGTTACTCCACCCCTACTTCATCTAATCCTATCAGCAAATCTCTCAAATTGTTTCTGCCTCATTTAATCATTTAGCTTGACGTTAAATGTAACAATGTTCAGCAGCTCAAGTGATGTCAAAGCAGGGTAAAGAAGTTTCCCCTGAGTTATTTATTTAATTTATTACTGACTATTTCATATCGACATCTTTGGACTCCGCCACAAGTGGGAAACATCTCTACCTCTACCCTAACGAAACCCTTCATATTATGCAATGCTTCTATTAGGTGACCACTCAGAGAAAAGAGCCCAGGCTTGTTCAATAGTATGAACTCCTGTGGAACATATAGTTCGGTTTGCATTTATGGAATAAATACTGTATCTCTGTCTGAAACTGTATGTGATTTTAGATTGGCATATAATGAGTAGCTCAGGCTGCAATAAATAACTGAGACAATATCTGTCACTCTTACACTATAGTTTTGCGGCGTGCTATGTTATCTGTCATTCAGTCTGTTCTGATAGAATATATAATGTTACCTTTAAGTCTGAGGCAATGGGGGGTCAGGTACAGGGTCCGGGGGTGCCCAATGGGGGCGGTTGGAGCTTTGAGGGTGGCCCTCCATGGGGAACAGGGTGCCTAATCAGGAGGAACCCCCCGCATCCCGCAAGAAAGACGCCTGGTTTTATCAGGCAGGGTTCTTGGTGCCTTTGCCACACTGCCTCCCCGCCCCCAACCCAACCAAGGATAAAATACCTGCAGCAGAGAGAGGAGGCCCATAAGTGGCTGTTAATTGGC